>NC_135483.1:137369242-137670700 GCF_052094955.1 Ictidomys tridecemlineatus | reverse complement strand
ATTTGATAATACTTGAAGGATGAATAAGTGAACATTTCAGCTAAAATACAACCATAGGTAGGTACCTTACAACTTTCCCAAAGGAACCAGGTGTTTTAACTCCCTTGAATATCACATCTGCACAGTGTCATCTGGACTTCAGAAAGTAAGACACCAACCATTTCAATACCAGATGCCATTTCTATAATCCCCAAGTTCCTGCAATGTCCAAGAGTACCTGTGCAGGCACAGCCATGCCTCACTAGGTACTCTTTCCAAATTATCCAGTACAGAAAGCCAAATACTCAGTTTCTAGGTCTTAGAAAACTGCATACCATAGGCAGAAAAAGTTGATCTCAAATCCCCAATGAGAGAAAAAAGAAGGGTATATAACTCTTCCTATTAGGTATGCTTGATTATATGAAAATATAGATGTTTTATGTGTGTTTACTTATCAAATAATTTAATGCATCTTAAGCATTATTTTCCCCCTCAAACAGCATATTAGATTTCAAATAAAATCAAGTGCAATGGTACACGCCTATCATCCCAGCAACTAGGGAGGCTGAGGCAGGACGATGGCAAGTTCAAGGCCAGCCTCAGCATCTTAGTGAGATCCTGTCTCAAAATAAAAAGGGCTGGGGGTTGGTTCAGTAATAAAGGGCCTCTGGGTTCAATCCCCAGTACTGGAAGAAAAAGAAAAGATTCAAGTCAAACCTATGTTGTGACAGAATGTTATCACATTCTGTCATGGTCCATTTGAGAAAGATGGATTTTTTTTTTTTATGTTGGCCCTACTAGAAATAAGTTTACAAAAATTGTCTGTCAGAATGGTTGGAAAGAATTCTACTGTCATGTATAACTAATTAGAACAATTTTTAAAAAATTAAAGGAAAAACAGAATGGCTGGAGAGAGAGAGAGAGACAGAGATGGAGAAACAGACGGGTGATGAACCTACACATACCAAGTTGTAAAGAGTGTGCACTTTGAAGCTTTGATGATTACCTCCACCAGGAAGTGCCCACTTAATTACGTTTTTATCAAAGGCAGCAACACTACCTTCAAAAGATCAAATATCTGTAAAGTACTTTCATGTGCTCCATTTGAAAGTAAATATAATAAGGATGCAAACTTTGAAAAATACTGGTCTTGGTTAAAAAGCAGAGAAAACATCTAAAACATTCCTACTTTCCAATTCTACTGAACAATGTGTATTTGTATTTTATATATGAATTGAAGGTCTCTGCACAACATACTGAAGCAAGCCCCAGGCAGTGCTCTGGGGAGAGGAATACACAAAACATGAAGTGACCTCAACATTCAAAGACATTTGCAACCTGGGCAAGGAGATTACAATAATAATATTACTATTATTACTGTTACGATTATTATTATTATTATTATTATTATTAATGGGGTATGTGTTATTGTTCTAATCACTTAAAAAAAACAGTCTATCATTTTCAGTAGGTAACATGGCTGGAAATTGTTAGTCCTTTCCAACTGTAACATTTCCTGCACTTTTCAGATGGTTGGTAGGATGATGTGGACATAAAATCCTATACATGACAAAATTGCACAGTGGTAAATCAATCGCTCTCTCCCCTTCTCTCTCTCTCTCTCTCTCTCTCTCTCTCACACACACACACACACACACACACACACACACAAATAAATACAAGAAACAACTGCAGAAATCTGAATACTGTAAGTAAATTGTATCAGTGTCACTATCCTGGTTGTGACATCAAACTAAAGTTTTGTAAAATGTTATCATCAGGAGTCACTGGGTGAAGTGAATGTGAGATCTCCCTATATCAGTTCTTACCACAGTATGTGCATTTGAGATTATCTCAATAAAGATTTCAAAGAAAAAAAGTCCCTGGAAGGGAAGTTCTGTTGTTGTTGAAAACTCCTCACAAACTCTACTCAAACTGTACAATGCAACTACTTCATCCCTCACTTGCACCCCCCACACACACACAAAAGAAAGCTGCAAAACATTCACTACTCAAGGGCTCTGGAGACTGAATAAAAGCAAAGAGACTAGAAAGGAGGCAGGAGTCAAGAATGGAGTCAGCAACCAGCAAAGAAAGTACTCCCTGCCTGCTCACTCATGGATTTATTCTGCAGCTCTACCCTGAGATCAGACAGTCACAGTGGCAGGTACAGCTTTGATAGAAGAACGCACTCTCTTTCTAGCTGTAGGACCCAGGGAAGGAGGCTGGGGGAAGCGGAAAGGGATCAGAGAACCACAGAAAGAAAAGGCCAGAGAAGCAAACCCTAGGTCTGGGTGGGTATAGACCAGGCATGACTCTGGCTGACTTCTGAGCCATGAATGTACAAGGAAACCAATGGCAACCAATAGCTAAGGTTTCAAGAACTGATCTCAGACTTGAAGGCACTGTCCACTGCAGGCAGGACAGGCTGCAGTCTAAGTAAATTGCGTCTCAATAGAAACATCAGTGCTTTCCAAAACAATGGAAAGAATCCAAATTGTCCACAATATAACTTTTGCCATGTCCAGGACACAATCAGGTATGCTGATAAAGAGCCAAGAAAAGACAATCCACTCTTAGGGGACTAACCATGCAAAAGAAAAATTCAGTGAACCGGAACCACACAATCTGAAAAAGAAGAAAGAGAAAAATGGAAAAACAAACAAACATACTTTGAGGACCTGTGGAACTACTTTGAAAGGTTAACCTAGGGGTAACTGGAGTCCCAGGAATAAAACGTAATGGCCAGGAAGAAAAAGAAAATATTCAAAGAAATCAGAGCCTCTCAAATCTGGCAAAAGATTCAGGGACTCAAGAATCCTCAAAAGAAAGAAGTTCAAAAGGAGAAAAATGTGAACGAATCAGAATCAAACCAATAAAAACCAAGATAAAGATATTATTACTATGTCACTAGAAAAAGTACATACTATATTCAGAGGAAAATAACTTATAATTTATTTCCTGTCGGAAATTATGAGGGATCAATGGCAGTGAAATAACATCTTTAAAGTTTTAGAAACAAAAAATAAAAACAAAACCTTAGACACTGACCTTCCCCTGGTCATGGGTGTGCTGCAGGTTAGAGCCAATGAGAATGGCATGGGCTGGAGTTTAAAAGTCAACGTGGAGGTGCAGGTTTAGACACACCTGTGCGCACAGGACCCGTAGGCTTTGTGAATATCCACATAGGCTACAATGTTATCTAAGATAACAGTTTCAGGAAAAGAAAGAGAGGGATGCCAAGAGGGAGAAAGGGAACTGATAGTTATGGACAATTGCTATATGCCAAATGCTTTATAATGTTTTAGCCTTCTTTTAAACCAACACAAACTCTTCAAAGTAAATACTAATCCCATTTTACAATTCTATAAACTAGAGCTCAAAAAAGTTCAAGTGCTTGCCCAAGGTATTAAAGCTAGTTAAGTAGCTTAGACAAGATTTAAACCCAGTTGCTTCTAACATAATCTAGAAGTAAAAAAAAAAAAAAAAAAAAAAAATCATGTCTTCTCCTCTCCCTCATCTACGAAAAGAAGCATTAAGATCATTGTGATATGGCCATACACTCTTGCTCACTAATCCTACTTTTAAGTATCCACCTAAGGAAATCTTTCAAACAAAGAAGAAAAGCCACAACTGTAAAGATATTCAGGCAACATGAACTATAGGAGGCAAATGGTAAACAGCTTAATGACTCACTTAATAAGTGACTCATTGTGCAACTTTGAGGTATCAGCCCTGCCCTAGGTGTTGTAGATGCGGCAGTGAACAAAATCCCTGGGGCTTACATTTATGGGGCTTACATTTGAGATAAAAAAAATAAAGAGGTACATGTCATGTCAGATAGGGAAACATGCTAGAGAGAAAAATAAAGCCACCTAAGAAACACAGCGGTACCAGGGAGGGGTGCAACTTCAAGTGGGCTAGCCAGGGAGCGCCCCACGGAGAAAGTGAGCCGAACCATGAAGGAGGAAAGAAACAAACTAGGAAGACGCACAGGGGAAGAACATTCCAGAAGGAACACAGCCAAGGACAAAGGCCCTGAAGGAGTGTGCCTGAGACGCTGAGGCTCATCAGGAGAGCCAGGATGGCTGGAATGCAGTCAGCCAGTGCAAGAGGACTCACATGGAATGGAGCACAGCGAGCAGAGGCACCATGGTGCCCAGCAGGCCAATTTGAGGACTTGGTTTTTATCCTGAGAGCGGGAAGCCACGGAAGCACTTGAACAGAGAACGTAAATGATCTGATGTTGTTTTAACAAGATCACTGGCTCCTGGGCTGAGAACGCAATGATGGTGAATGAGGACAGGAACAACAAGGCCAACTGGGAAGTCACCTCAATTGTCCAGGCAGGAGATGATTGCAGCCAAAGACACGGTGAGAAATCATCAGACCCGGGACCATTGTGAGGGCTGGGCCCACAGGATCCACTGATGATTGAACATGAGAGGGGGAAGAAAGGAATAAAGGAAGATGGCAGGTCTTGGGCCCGAGCACCTGGGAGGACTCAGACAAGGACAGTGAAGTCCATGTGAAGTGTGGGAAGTTGGGGGTTATGCTTATTAGGTCATTAGGCTTATCTATGCAGGTGGCAACGAGGCAGCCTGGAGTTCAGGAAAGGCTTGAGCGAGGCACATCAATTTGGTTAAATCAACCTACAGATGGTATAAAGCCATAAGATGAAGAAAATCACCTGGGAAGAGAGGTGATTTCAAAAAGAAACTTAAGGATGACTCCAACATTTAATGCTAAAAACAATTAGAGTACAAGAACACCCTGAAATATTTTTATATAGCTAATAAAAAGGATATTTACATAAACTACATAGAACATGAACATTTATAACAATGTTAACTTCTAAAAATAATATACACTGAAATGATATTTATAAAATAGGGAGATAGAATAAAATCTGAAAAATAACAGTTGACATGTTATATCACAGGATTTAGTATTATATGTCTTTTGTGCTTGCTTTGCTGTTGAATAACAGTGAAACCCAGTGACCAATAAAACCCCCAAAAGGTGGTGTAACTTATAAAAGCCTAATGAACCTTGTAGTAAAAGAGAATATGGACAGGGGGAGGATAAGTACAAACAATAACAGAGTCTGTTTTCCACCCATGAAAACTCCACCAAGTCATCATTTTGCAACTTTTCTGGATTTCTAAAGTGATGAACATTATACAAAGTGTAGAAATAACAAAAAAGACTTGTGATGATGTTAAACATTGCCAGGAATGCCATCACCAAAGATAACCATTATTAACATTTGAACATTTCTTGCTGCCTTTGACTGAATGAACTCTGCCAACTTTTAAAAATACTTTGTTTACCATATTTTTATCAAACAAGCCTGTATCACACCATAGGTGTTCAGTAATCTGTTTACTTTCCTATTGTGACTGTTTCCCTCAGGAAATGACATATCCTTGTAAAAACATGGCTTTTAGTGATTCCATGGGGTGTATTATTGTTCTAATTTCTTGTTATTGTGAAGGACCTCAGGAAACCATCATTGGGCCCTTTTTAACCAACAGACTCTGGTGAAAGTCCCAACATAGTGTCACAATATAGATGATTAGAGCAAAGAAAAGTTGGAAGAATTAAATTCTTTATGCTGACCCCTGAAATAATGCTGTCGTCACAGAATAACTATCATTCATCCATCTGCTTTATTGCTACCCCTTGAATTGAGCATTAACATTTCCAGAACTTTGAAGAAATCAGCCACAAAGTTTTGAAGCGTGAAATCTCTAGATTCTTCTATTACTGGAATTCTCCTATCTTAGAAGGATTTTGATAATCAATAGAAAAATGAGCCAAAGATGATAAATAGCTAATTCACAGAAAAAGAAAAATGGAAACTTCAGTAAACATATAAGATATTTAACTTCATCAAGAAATGTAGCTACAGCACACCACACCCAGCAGGCTGGCTCTGCTAAATATAGCTGAAAAAGATCTGGAGACACAAGAATTCCTATTGTTTGCTCATGGAAATTTAGTTTAAAATGACTATACACATGTGAAAAATGGTCACTCTGACTAAATTTTAAAAAATGACATAAAAACACATTTTTTTAAAAAAAGGTTAGGCACAGGACAAATACCACACATTCTGACTTACGTGTTGGTGCTAATGCTCATCTCATAGGAGGAGAGAGCAGCAAGTGGTACCAGAGCTTCAGAAGATGTGGGAGGTTTAGAGATCCAGGGTCACGTACAGAGGTACAGTGGGATAGGAGAAGTGACTTCTAATGTACTACAGCAAATTAGAGTAACCATGGTTGACAACAACAGATAGATCTTTCAAAATGAGAAGATTTTGAATGTTCTCAACAAAAAGAAATAATAAATATTTGAAAAAAAAAATTTGAGGTCATTGATATACCAGTTGACCTGGTCTGATTATGCACTGTATACATGTGTTAAAATATCACACTCAATTCCCTAAAAATATGTAATTGCTATTTGTCCAGAAAAGTTATAGGTAAATAAATATATCATATAAAATTTAAAAAATTAAAAATTAATAAACACATTAATAAATACATCCTTGGCTTATGACATTTACATTTTAATAAATCTCATTATTGTCAAGAGTGAGGAGAGAAAGGTACTTTGGGGAGTCACTAAACTGATACAAACTTTAAAGTGCAACTTCGCAGTATTTAGCAAATTGTTAAAATGCCTAAGCCCTCGCAGGCATTCCTAGCTAGATAGCATTTTAGAAAGAAAATTTACTGTGCTCTTATTGGAAATAGCAAAAAAGAGAAGAAACAAATATTTATCAGAAAGATACATATGAACTATGTTATCTCCATATACAATGGAATTCTCTGAGGATGTTAAAATGAAGCCATTTTGTTGTGTTTCAAGATACAATGGAAAAGTAAAATGGAACAGTAACAAGTATAAAACTTCTTTATTCATAGTTTAAATTTTTAACATGAATTTTAACAGTGAGAAGCTGTTAATGGTGATAATATTTGAGGACTAAGAAAAAAGATTTAATTTGCATTTGATACGTTTCTGTTAAGAAGTTTGTACATATGTACTTTATATTTATTTTAAATAACATTTACATGCTTTCAATAAATTTTCACTGCAAAGGGCTTAGAAACAAGAGGTAAAGCTAGTTTATATGATCACTATTTATATACATATACAAATTTCTGACATATAAAAGAAATGGAAGATACAGTAAAAGGTTAACTGTGTTTGCTGCAAGATGATGGGATTATGATCTACTTCAGTGTTCTTTATTATGCTTTTCCAGATTTTTTTAAGACCTTAAAATGAGTGTGTCAATTTTTAATGTTGAAAATAAAAAACATGCATTTTTCAAAATAGGGTTGAAATGATGATCTCTATCCCAAGTGCTATGGTGTGAATGCTGCATATGTCCCAAAGAGGATGGTGGGTGCATGATGCAACTCATGTTTGACTCCTTAAATTCTCAAGAGAGAACTGTTATGAAAGAAACAAGGTTGACCCTGCATAACCTCTTTCTCTGTCCTCCTATATAGATCATCTAATTGTGCTGCTGCCACTGCTGTCTGCCATGATAAAAGGCATCCCTCACCAGGACTGAGCTAGAGCAAGAAACTGTATTCTCGATCCTATAAAACTGGGAGCTAAATAAACCTTTTCTCTCTATAAAATTAGTTGCCTCAGTTACTTTGTTATAGTGAGGGAAAGCTGATTAATATACCAGGTAAAATCCTATGAGATAAAAATTTAACAATGGAAAACCCTGAGATGGCTGCAATTCAGATAATTCTGTGGATCTCCTTAAGCAAAGAACTCCAAAAAAAAAAAAAAAAGTGACTGACTCAGGATGAGAAAAGTAGGTGGAATAAAAATAAAAGGCCATTCTGGTACCTCATCAGGTTGAAAAAAGAATGGCATTTAAGTCAAAGGGTGCACCAAAAGGCTACCATGCAACTGGATGAAATGACTCCGGGGGGGGGGGGGGGGGGAAATGTTACCAACATTAAATAAATATACCAAGAGAATTTGAAATGCCACCAGAAAAGAAATTGCTTCTGCCTGCACCTGCAGACTCCATGGAACTTGCCCCTTTCCTCATCTATAGAATGAAAATCATAATTACACTGTCACATGATGGGAAACATTTTTAAATCACTGGCATCTCCAGCGCAATTGGAAAGAGCCAAATACAGGGGAGGATGGCATACAAAGTGGGGTGCAGACAGAAGACAATTTGATTCTTAGGAGAAAATGTGAATTTGCTTCTAGGTGGCAACCATATAATTAAAAGGACAGTTCTTTCTGAGCAAACTCTCATCCCGGGTACACCTACCTACCTGATCTGCACATGTTGGAAAGCTGTTCAACCTTTGTGAGCTGTCATTGCTACATTTATAAAACAAAGACAATAAAATCTTGGCAAATTTTCTGTGAGCCTTGGCAGAATGCATAAGCCTCATACCACAGGCCCCACTTTTGGCAAGTCCTCAGAAGCACTGGATTTTCTTAAATGCTGATGACAGGAAGCACACATTTAAGTATCAAGAGGAGCTCCAGGCTGCAAGGGTCAGCAACCTGTAATGGGAAAGCACAGGAATGGCACACTTTGTGCGGAGGCCAGAAAACTTTGCAGCGTTCTATGTCACTGGGCCCAGCCTCCTTCTCCTTCCAAGCCAGATTTTTCTCTAGAGAGATGATTCAAAAACTTCCTTTGAATGATCAGGACATTTCCCTGTACACTTCTTTGCAATTTCCTGTGAATCTATAATTATTTCAAAATGAAAAAGAAAAACAAAATCTTCCCTTGGTGTTCTATTTTAGGTTTTCATCATATTTGACTCAAAAATATTCTTCCTGCATCGTTCTTGCTTGCTGAAACGTAAACTCCTCTCTTCTTTTTTCAGCCCTCTAGAGAGATGGTTCAGTTCATAACTTCCTCCAGTATTTGGAAACGCAGCATTCTTCTCTCTTCCAGAATAAACAGACAGAATCCTATAAACCTTTCCTCATTGATCTTTTTCTTTTCTTACTCTATTTTTTTTAGTATTTTATGTATTTTTTTTAAAAAAAAACAGAGCGTTATTCTAGTCTTCCAGGAAGTGGAAGACCCCCTAGCCAATGTCTGGTTTAATTAATGAATAATCACTGGCAAAGATTTGTGGTGGTGATAGTCGTTTTTAAAAGTTCACATACAGCTTTCTGAAAACTATACTTAGCCCGGTGCGGAGGCAGAGGCAGGGGGATTGCAAGTTCAAGGCCAGCCTCAGCAATTTATCAAGGCCCTAAGCAACTTAGCAAGACCCTATCTCAAAATAAAAAATAAAAAAGGTTGGGAATGGGTTCAATCCCTTGTACCCTATGCCCTCCCAAAAAACATATATATATGTACATTTGTGTATATGTGTATATATGTATACACACACACACACACACACACACACACACACACACACACTTAAGTCAAACT
The DNA here is from genome assembly GCF_052094955.1 of Ictidomys tridecemlineatus. Lineage (NCBI taxonomy): Eukaryota > Metazoa > Chordata > Mammalia > Rodentia > Sciuridae > Ictidomys > Ictidomys tridecemlineatus. Next base: position 137,661,261 of record NC_135483.1, on the reverse strand, counting down.
AGCAGTAATAAAGGGATCGGTCACTCTAGTTCACACTAACCTCATTTAATGAGCAGATCAGTGACTAAAAGACCACCAAATGTCATCAACTGAGAGCTGGGATGCTGGGAAAGCCCAAGTTAACCAAAGAAATGTCAAAAATGCTTCTCCTTGCCACACATTTCCAAGGTTCTAACAAAAAGTACCCTAGACTTTGCATGTTTCATCATGAGTTCATTCCAGCTATTCAAGAAGCACAGAAGGGCTGTTAAAAGATGAAGCTCATAAAACTCAATGAAATTATGTCTTTAAACAATGAAAATCATGCCCCCATATTTTACATAAAACCACATACAAAAGACATTGTGATATTTACAGAAAAAGCTGAACAAAGTAGCAGCTACGCAGTATAGACAGATCCAAAGAGCTACTGCGTCGCCAGAGGACTAGAGGGAATGAAATTGAATTGTATTTGTGATTCATGCTACATGAGATTTTATCTGTTCTCACTACAAAAACAACAATGAAAAAAGTGGTTGTGGTGACATGATGGATATGTTGATTTGCTTTATGGTGGTAATCTTTTTACTATCTCTCTGTACCCAATAACAACTTTTATACCATAAGCATACACAATAAATATTTTTTTAAAGGGGAAGAAAAATGTATAGTGAATATTTACATAGGAAAACGCCTTTGTAGTTCAGGAAAGTATAAGGCATTACCATTATGGGCTGGCTGATATTTTCATCATATTATGGTGCTTAGAAAATTAAAATTATGGCAATTGCAGGTAAATGGATGGAGTTGGGAGAATATCATGCTAAGCGAAGTAAGCCTGTCCCAAAAAACCAAAGGCCAGATGTTTTCTCTGAGAAGTGGATGCTGACCCATAATGGGGGTCAAGGGGCATGGGAGGAGTGGAGGAATTTTGGATTGGGCAAAAGGGAGAAGAGAAGGGGAGAGGTATGGGGATAGGAAAGATGGTGAAACGAGATGAACAACATTACCCTAGGTACATGTATGATTGCACGAATGGTGTGGCCCTACTTCATGTACAATCAGAGAAGTGAAAACTTGTGCTCCATTTGTATACAATGGATCGAAGAGCATTCTTCTGTCATGTATAGCTGATTAGAACAAATAGAAAATATTACTATAATTGTCAACAAGTCTTTGGGATAGCACACATCTATGCATCAGGCTTCCCCTTAATCTTCCCTTCTTTATGCACTGAAGAGGACATTCTCTGAATCTCTCTCAGGGCTGTGACTGTGCCTGCAGAGTATCTGTCGTCATTGGCGAGGTCTCTTTACCTCATTGACTGCAATTTTGGCAACTCCATCTCTAACTACTGCTTCCAGCACTCTGTCAGCTCTGGACATGTCACCCAGATCAGGAGTTATGCCTGAAAGTCTCAGAATTCCCTTTAGCTGTACCCTCCGCACTCACAGATACCTTCCCTGTCATTGTCCTCCTGTCACCCAGCTCTGATGGCGTCTAGGCATCCCTTACCACACATCTTCCCCAGAATTACAAGAAGAGACCTTCAAAGCCTGTGGGCAGACTCTACCTAAGAGCTCTGGGACACACAGACTCATCTAGAAACTTCAAACTTGGCCCTGAAACTGAATGAAACCTCTGGAGAGCCCCGAGCCTCACTGTAATGCATTAATCCTTTAATTCCACTACATTTGCCAGGTGCCTTACCATTCACAAAGCACTTTCACGCTTTATCTCAGTCAATCCCTCAAAATGTCCCCAAGGGATAAGCAAACAGATATTATCATCACTGTTTTACAAATGAGAAAAGGATTCCAATGTTTCAGTGACTTGAACTAAAAACTAGGGAGCAGAGGGGCAGGCCAACACATCTGTCATTCTCTTCTAAGAACTGAGCTGACTTTTCAGTTGGTGACACATGATCATGGGTCTGTGAACATTTTTTTTTTTTTGTATATTCAAAATACCACAAAGATTGTCCCCTGGTGCCTCAAAACCACAAAAAAATTGCTCATCGGTGAATGGTATCTATTTTATTCTTGATCTACCACTCAAGATTCCTGGGTTGTGTGTAGTGTCTAATGAGTGAAGTGCCTTTCATTTTTATGGAGGATTACTAATAATACAAAGACTCTGTGGAATTTTGCAAAACAGCACCAGCAACTCCTAAAAGACAGTTTTGTAAAGGTTTGCATTAAAACTCATAATTGATGAACATACTAACTTTCTCCCAAGAAGAATCTGATAGCCTAATACCTCTATCTACAACCGGCATGTCTTATAATAAAGGATCAAGAGATGAAACGAGACAGAATGAAGTTGGCATCCTTCACAGTAATGGAAACGGAGAGTAACTAAGAAAGTGGATTCTCAGCACCAGCAAAATCAGTTTTGAGCACAACCCCAGAACCAAGCAGGTCCTGGGTGGCCATGTCTCTGCCCCACTCACTGCCCTCATCCCATTATTATTTGAGCAATTCTATGGTTTCAGCAAAGAGGGACTAATGATGGCATGCATTACAATATTATTTGGGCATCATAACAGTCTAATTTAAGACCTCCTAATTTTTACAAGTATTCTTAATTCTCTTAACTTCATTTGACCTCATAATTAGCACTACTTAATATTTAAAATTAAAGAAATTGAGGTGCAGAAAAAATGTCACAAAACTACAGACAAAGCTGAAGCTAGAACACACCCCTCATTTCCGTGGGCTGCAGTCCCCTGCTCTTTACCCATACTTGATGGATTGTTAGGCTCCTAGCACATGCAAAGCGCTGGGTTTGATCCTCAATACCACATAAAAAATAAATAGGGGTATTGTGTCCAACTACAACTAAAATAAAAAAGTGAACCTAACAAATTTGTTCGTAAATCCCTCAAACTCTTCTACAAGTCTGGCCAACTCTCTCATATCAGCAATGGGCAGTGTGTGTTCTCAGCAGCATGTGGTCGCAGCACACACTTCAGAGGATTTTTGAAGTATGGATCAGTCAGGGTCTCATCAGGAAAACAGAAACCATAAGTTATTTCAACAGAAAGGTTTAATACAAGGAACTAGCTAAATTGGTATGAGAGAACTTAAAGACCCCAAGGAAGCCTCTGAGATGTCTCAGAGGAAGCAAGAGCAGGCCCAGGGTTAAGAGGGTAAAAACTGGAGGCTGCAAAGGAACCCCACAGTTGGACTCAGACCCTGACAAGGGGGCAGCCCCCAACTGTGGAGGAAACACTGGGGGATCCTGGGGATGCTGGACAAAGTCAGAAACCAAATGAATCATGGAACACAAACCACCTCCGCTGGGTGAAGAGCAGCTGCTGCTTTTAGGGCAGTGAAACTACTCTGTGTGACATCCTAATGGTGGACACCTGGTACTATGGTGTAAAGATGTCCCCAGAAACTCATGTATTGGAACTTAATCCCAGGCAATAGTGTTGGGAGTGGGGACTAAATGGGAGGTATTTAGGTAGAGTCCTCAGGAATGGATTAATGAGGCTATAAAAAGGATTCACAAGATGGGTTTGTGGCTTGCTTGTTCTTCCCCTCTGCTATGTGAGGAACCACGTTATTCCCCTCCAGACAACACAATGCTCAAGGCACCATCTTGGAAGTGGACACTCAGCTCTCACCAGATGCCAGATCCTGCCATTGCCTTGATCCCGGACTTTCCAGTCTCCAGAACTATGAGAAACAAATTTCTGTTCTTTATGAATTACCCAGAGACCGATATTTTGTTAGAACATCACAAAATGTATTAAGCTACATGATGTTATAATTTTGTCCAAACTCACAGAAGGTCCATCACCAAAGTGAACCCTAATGTAAACTACGAACTCTGCGTGAGAATGATGTGCCAGTGTTGGTTCATGAATTGTAACAAATGTGCCACTCTGGGTGGGGATGTTGATAATAAAGGAGGCTACGCCTGTGTGGGAACAGGGAGTACATGCGAAATTTTTGTACCTTCCACTTAATTTTGCTAGAAACCTAAAACTGTTCTTAAAAAAAAAAAAAAAACTATTAAAAAAGAAAGAAAGAAAAAAAGAAAGACCCATGGCTGCAGAGGTAACACTCTCAGGAAAGGATGCCAACAGGATAGGCATATCTGGTCCCCCTCCCTCTAGCACCTCCTAAGTACAGGGCAAGAGTAGGTAAGGTAGAGACATGGTGGTAGAGCCCCAGCTCTAATACTGCAACCAAAATCTGAAGGATGGGTCTGGAGCTGAGCGATGAGGGCTTAATAATCAGTACAAAGTGTTCTTCACACGCTCACAACCTTCAGTTGGAATGCTCCTATCAACTGGGCGGCATTCTTCACTTGCTTTTTGTAGCACAGGCTGATAAAGTTTGTTGGTATCTGCTGGCTAAGAAATTAAAGAGATAATACTGACTGACCAGGGCATTTATTTTCTCCTTCTTCCGTCAAAAGCTCCTCTCTGACCCCAGAATGAAGAATATCTCCATTCCAAAGAATTTGCTGTTTGTGTTAGGAAGCCTTTGTGTATAAAAAGAAGTGCTTTGGAGACAGGACTTCCTAGGTTTCCATGCTGATTTGAGTCATCGGCAACTGTGAGGGGTCAGTTGGTTGTTCTGCCTGCCTGAGTCAGTTTCCCTGGGATACAACTAGATCACCTAGACCACACGGCTTCTGAAAGGATTAAATGAGACACTGGTGTGAAGTTCCTGGCACGCACATGACAGTTGCCCTCCCTACGTATGAGACAAACATTTCAAAAGATTGAAGACATATTAATAATAAGCCTTTCCTGTTGAGAGTTTTATCTGGTACTTCAGTTGGTATAAGAACTGCACCTAATTCTATGAGACTATCTCCATGTACTGCTCCTGATTCTATGAGAATATCTCCATCATGAAAACCTAAACTTAAAAAGGAAGGGAAGCTCAGTAGATGAAAATCAAGTAGCGGTCCCAACAAGAGGTCTAAATTTTGAAGCCAGTAAAGGCAAAACACAGTTAGTCAACTGTTAGTCATAAGAAACAAACAGTGAAATCTTCATTTGGCTCTTAATAAGGAAACATAAATTTCCTCCTGAAGGACATTTCATTTTCTTCAGCAACTAACCCGGCATTACCCAAGCAATGAACAGAGATCCATGTTATTTTTTAAAGCATCAGTATTCTCCTGATTTGTTTGTTTGTTTGTTTGGAATCCTTCCAAGGCCACAACCCCAGCAGCATCATTAGAAATCACTTGAACATACATAATGATATTATGCCCTCAAAATTCTTTGATAGGAGCATTTATGAGAAGTAGCCAAATCTGCAAGTAAACATCAGAGCTCAATTAAATAAAAGAATGTGAAAGTCATTTCCATTTAAAACTCAGTAGTGGATTCAATCAATGAGGCTTTTTTTTTTTTTTTTTGGCAGGGGGTGGTGTGGGGGGATTGGGTTTTTTATTTTTGTTTTTGCTGAAGGGCAAAAGCTTAAAGAGCAAGTTAAATGAGTTCTTATCTAAAGACCTGCAGAGAAGGGTCATAAAATGTAATAATTAGAGTATGATAATTGTAAGAAAAGGGTATTTTACCCTGAAAAACAAATCTTTTTAGAAAAGCAAAAGTCAACTTTTTCTTTGTTCCTTTTAGAAATTTACCAAAATAAAATTATCTCACAGGACCAGAGTTGTATAGGATTTGACATATCCAGATTTCCTCAGGCTTCTTCATATGATAAGGGACTCTTCAAGGTGCAGTCGATGGACCAAGTGCATTGGTATCCACAGGCAGACATTAAAAATGCAGAATCTCAGACCCAGACCCAGGCCAGCTGAATCAGATTCCGTGTTTAGACAACATCCCCAAATTATTCCTATGCACAGAATAGTTCGAGAAGCATGTTTTGTTTAGTCTCCAACGCTCTGCAAAGAGTGCTCTCTGGACCAGCAGCCTCAGCCTTACCTGACAAGCCAGGAGAATGCAAATTCTGGGACAGCTCCAGCCCTGCATAGTCATAACTCTGGGGTGAGGGCCCAGCAACACAGGTTTTCACCAGCTCTCCTGGTAACTGTAATGCGTGCAGAAGCTGGAGAACCCTGCATTAGCCTGGCCTTGAATGGGCCCGTCTCATGGAAAGAGGGGATTCTCCATCAAAGTCCATTTCAACTGTGGTCAGCACTCAGGAAACTCTTCTTTAGAACTAAGCCTAACTCTTATTAACTAGGCAACAAATCTCAAGCTTTCTTCCACATGACCATCCCATAGCATTCAAAACCAGCTGTGATATTCTGAATCTTCTTTTCTTCCAGTAAAATGTCTATACAGAGGCCTAGACATAGACATAGATACAGACATATAAGTTAGATACATAATACACATATAAACCATATAGTAACACATGCTAATATTATATCAGAAATACAATTTCTCTTACTTGGTGTGATAATGGCACAGTAGCTAAGCTAAAATAAATCCTGTTTATAGAGATGTATGTGTTTATGAATATATATTATAAAAAAAACTCTTATATTAGCCCAAAAAATAATGAAACTATCATCTGTTTTTCATTCTGAAAATCAATGTCAACCATCAAAAGCTACATTAACATGAAATATTTAGCACCCCATCATTCCCTGGGCTTCTCATCACTCCAATCCTGACTGCTACATCAAGATAATGATTCTGTTTATTCTCTTATTACCTGGATTTTTTGGCCTATTCTAATGCTATTCTTTGAAAGGCCACTTGGTCTCTCAATTCTTTCTCTACTTGAGTCTCCAGTCCTGCTTCAGTGACCACTATCTGGAGCAGCAGGGGACAATTTGGATAAAAATGTAGAGAAGACTAAGATTTAGCCCCATTTCTTCCACAATTACCTTTTCATTAATTACTTTTCAAAATTCAGCTCAATGACTCCTCTGTGCCAAAAGTAACTTGGTTTGGTTTTATTACACATCACTCAAAATGAAGCTGATATAAATCATCAGCGTTCTATGCCAGTCACTGTTCATTTAAGCTGCATAACATTATCACATCACATTAAGGAATTTGAAAACTGTGACTTGAGGTCCTTGGAGACTTTCTTTCTCTTAAAAAAAAAAATGTTCTCTATGTCTATACATTGTAAACAACAGACTTCAGAAACACAAACTCCAAATTCAACTTTAAATGCAGCCAAGGGTAGCCACCGAATGAGTTGAATCACTGAATGAGTGTGTTCGGCTCATCCACCAAGTAAGGCTGGCTTATTGGTAAGCATGCCAGCATTGGCCCTGGCACAGAGCAGGCATACCTCCTGGGTACAATAAATCACTCTTTCATTAGTCTGCTGCTGCCTAATGGCAGAGCATGGCATGTTTGAATTTCAAATGCTTTCCAATATTCCCACTGATCACTCTCCTGAACACTTACTATACAAAGTCAGCCCAAGCTGTTGACTTTGAAGATGTGGAAAGGTCACTGCATATCTATCTGCACATGCTGAAAAGAAAATGTCAGTACCCATCTCAAGTGCCACCTTCTTCGAGACTTTGAGTCTCTGTACTTCTTGCTAAATCTTCCTTTAATAGTGATGTATTTGTGCCTCCTTGATATATTTCTTTGTCCACAGAACACTATGGTCATTTGATTACTGTCCTGTCCTCATTATCAGGTAGTGGGATTATAGGTGACAGGGCTCTTGTATTCTCTATCTCCTCTGAAAGCCCTGAACATGCCATCATGGTACCCAGTATTGGCCTTCCACTCACCAATGGCACTCCTTCTTTCTTAAAAATGAAATAGTTCTTTTATTTGGAAAGTTAATTATGAATTAGGATTAGTCTCAGACAACCATGAAAATCAGATTTTTCACTCTCCAAATATTTGCTTGCTCTGGTTCCTTAGCAGTTATGAATAAGTGCACCGGGGTATGCAAGGGACTGAGAAAAATTTCTCCCTGATAAAAGAACTATTTCTTTTTTTCTTTCAGCGCCTCACCTCTTCTTCATCCTTTGTTAGAGAAGGCAGTGTTGCTTGGAGTAGCAGTATAATGGGATCCATAATGGGATCAAGAGGCAATAGCTCACGGACAAAAGCCAACATCCTAAGACCAGCAGAGCAAAAAGCCAGAAAGAGAACCAATCTCCGCTGACTTTGTAGAGCTACTGCATCAAAACTGGAACCCTGACTTATACGCTCCTTGTTAAGCAAATGATCATTTTCCATTTAGCCTATGTCAATCTAGTATTTTTATTTTCAGTCAAAAGCAATACTAATGTAGCTACTATCATTTCTAGCATATAACGAATACTTGGACACTCATTAAGAGTTACCTAATTAAGTCTAACCTATTCAGGTAGCTAGAAAACACACAGATGCTCTTGGTATCTCTGAGCACTTACTATACAAAGTCAACCCAAAGTTGTTGACTTTACAGATATTGAAAGGTCGCTGTCTATCTATCCGCTCATGCTGAAAATGTCAGTGCCCATCTCGAGTGCCACTTTCTCTGAGATTTTCTTTAGTCGCTGTATTTCTTGCTAAAATTTTGGTATTCAAAAATTTACCTAAATTTCAGGGAAGAGCCACTTCTAACCACCAGTGAATAGTAGTACTTTCAGTTTACTAATATTTTTTTTTAAATAACAAGGAGATTTTTTTTCAGAAAAGATTAGACCCACAGAAACAAAGAGGAAAAAATTTTAAATGTTCTTTAAAAGAAACTTTATAACTAAAAAATAGCCATAGTTTACCCTAAATAAAGTAGCAAGCTATGTTGAAAGTCTCATAAAAAATCTGTTCATCTACCCAGTTCTTTGCCACCTGGGCCTATTAATGGATCTCAAAGTCTGGGACTATAATTTCCATAGGTTCATGACTCTTTTTTAATATTCAAAACCAGTGCTCTCTGACTGTGTCCAAACATAGAAAATGGTAAAATTTTATAAGAATCAAAATCAGGGACAGTCACCAAAAAAATATCATTCTCACAATAAACTTTCCAACTGTGTTCTCAAATCAATCACTTCCCAGCACAGGAACCTTAAAGATAACACATTTACCAAAATAGGTTTCTGTTGAAGGAGCTGAAAAGGCAGTAAAAATTTCTACATGTTTCTTCTTTTACTCTTGAAAAATTGCTTCTAACAAATTATAACTTACATTTCCACTCAAGGACAATTATGCTCAGTAAAGCCCCTTAAGGCTGCTAGCTTCTTGAAGACTCGTCCATTTTTAATTAGACCTTTCCATTGTTCCTGTCAGAAGTGTGGAACCTCAGGGCTCCCAGGCCTTGGAAACCTCGAGCTCCCAAGGAGCTCCCAAGCTGTAGGCAGAATTATTTTCAACTTCTGGTCCTCCTAATGTCATGTATTAGTTTAACATGACAACATGTCATCTTCTACCTCTGACTCAGTGAAGAAAAACCCAAGGCATCTGCCTGGAAATGCTTCATTTCAAATGCACCCAAGAAGCTGCAATTAGTAATTTGCTGGAACTGCCCGTTGCTGTCTTCCCATCCTCCCCATCCCCACCTGGTGTCATCACTGGTGCTTGCCAGTTTTTCAAAGCCACCATCACAACCTTCATCTCATAGGATCCTCCTTACAAATCTATCAGGCCTACAGATAGGTGCCCTCTCTCTCTCCCCTTCTATTAGAGAGAAAAAACTATGGCCCAAATTTGAACAATCTAATCAACAGGAAAAAATATAATGGCTTTGGTGTCCCCACTGACACCATGCTGATCGCTAAACCAGAGCGTTCTGCTTATGTCCCACCTCTGGAAACCATCTGGAGGTTCCTGCTCCTTTCCAGGGTTATCAGTGCACAGCCCTGTCACTCTCAAATTCCATCAGATCAGATCTAGTCCCTGAAGAGTAACACCTAAATTAATTCTGCCAAATGTGATTTAGTAATTACAATAAAAAGATATGTGTGTGTGTGTGTGTGTGTGTGTGTGTTAGTCACACACACAGAGCTTTGCATCACTGTGACTAAATACTGGACAAGAACGACTTAGAGGAGGAAATGTTTCTTTTAGCTCATGGTTTCAGAGGTTCAGTCCATGGTGGGCCTACTCCACTGCTCTGGGTCCAAGATGAGGCAGAATATCATGGCAGGAGAGTATGGTGGAGGAGAGTTTCTCTGCTCATGGAAGGAGAGGGGGACAAAGGAGAAGGAAGATGAACCCTTCTAAGGCACACACACCTCCAGTGACCCACCTTCTCTAGCCATGCCCCACTTGCCAATAGTTACCACCTGAACAGTCATTCACACTAAGCTCTTTCAATTCATCATTTCACCCCTAAATAGTCCTGCCTTAAATGCAGGGGCTTGGGAGACACCTTGTATTCAAACCAGAATATTGTGTGTGTGTGTGTGTGTGTGTGTGTGTGTGTGTGTGTGTACACATGAAAGAAATAGAAAATAGCATCTTCATCCCATGTAAACATTACACATACAGAGCACAATTTTTCATATCTTTATATATAAAGTATGTTTACGCCAATTGATGGCTTTGGATGTACTTGTACTTTGGATAATGATGTCCATCACATTCCACCATCCTTGCTAATCCCCTGCCCACTCCCTTTCCCTTCCACCCCTGTCTTCCCTAACTAGAATTTAAGACTGTATTGCTCTAAAAAGAAGTCTCTTCTTCATTCCCCAATATATTTTCCTCCATATAACAAAGAATTGCCAAGATTCTACGGCTTATGAAGCATTCCCAAAGATTTATGGTTTATGAAGATTGTAAGGTTTATGAAGATTCCCAAAGGAAAACTGGGAATTTTGGTAGTTGAAAAATACTACCAAACCTAGTTGTCTAGTGAAAATCAACCAGCAACAAAATTGTAATCCATAATTATGACGCACATAAAATTACTGAGTATCAGTTGAAAGTGTTTATTGAACATCTACTGTAATAGTCCTCAACAGTGCTTCATAATATAATCTCCTGGAGCATTTCAAGACACACGTCTTAACGTTGAGTGTGATGAGGCCACTGACATTGTCAAGAGCTCTCCAGGAGATTCTTTCATGCAGTTGGGCTGAGAACTACTGATGGTGTGTAAAACGCTAAGAGTGTGGAGGTGGAAGAAGGGTCGTGGGAAGAGACAGCATATGGGGGAAGCATAAAGGAAGAAGGGAGCACCATCAGTCAGGGGCAGAGACCCTCCTAGGAAAAAGGAAACCTAAGCATCCATTCTGTGGGGAGAGAAATTATCTGTTTTCAATTTGTCAATACTTAGTGACAGCTGGAACTGTGGGGGTGCGGAGAATGTAAGTGGTCAAAGGCCTTAGGGATGCAGCAGTAAGAATGTTAGAGAGGAATTCTGGCTGCAACCAAGAGGTCACAACACAGAGCTGGAGAGCTGTGTGTGGGAACCCAGAACTGAGCCCTTGGGACAGATCATCTGTCCTAAGAAGAGAGTAGAGAATGGCAGGAGTCAGGAAGAAAACACACACACACACACACACACACACACACACACACACACACACACACACACTTCCAGCAGAGTATTTAATAAGTCAAGTAAGCATTAGCTGTGCAATGTTCAGAAATTCCACAGGTTTCAATACTCATTGCTCACATACAGGCAAAGCTGTTTGCAAGTTCTTGAAGTGTTTTCAGGATGATCTTACTGCACCATTCGTTCAAACATGATTTCAGAAGACAATGAACTCTATCCTGTAGTTAAGGTGGACAATCCAAGAAGTATTCCCACCCTCCAGAAATCTATCAGACTGCAGGTCCAAACAAAGATGAGACAATTTATAATCCAATGTTCAACTATGTGGTGGAGTCAGCTCAGCTTTCCAGCATGAAGAAGGAAAAATAAAGCTGAATTTTCAGGTTTGGATCCTAAACTAGATTCCCAAAGGAAAGTAAGTGAAAGATAACAATATAAACAACAATGACTAAGTTATGACACATCCTTTAATGTCCTTTAAAGTGGGTGTTTTCAGCACAGAACGTCATTCACTGCAGAATTATTCATATGAAAAAATCTCCCTGCTCTTTGCTGTTATTCCCTATCATGCCACTTCAGTGCATTAAGGGCAGGTAGCTTAACTTTTTCTTTAGTTAAAGAAAAAAAACTGTGGTGAGGCATGGCTACATGAACTTGCTGATATAAATCTGTCAAATAAAAAGGAGAGGGAGCACTCCCCTTCCCCTAAATTTTAGAGACTGTTTTTCAACAGATAATTTATTATAGTGTGATCTCATATTCCCACAATCCCTACAGTTTACTAGGATGGGTTTTTAAATTTAATCCTAATTCCTAGAACAATTTTTACAAGATCTTTAACAGTTAAAAAAACAAAAACAAAAACGCACGTCTCCTCATTTCCACAGAAATTGACGCTATTTTTTGCCCCAGAAGCCAAAAAACAGGAGGTGCTGAAGCCCTTGATGTGCCCTTAGCACGGTGGATGGAGCACTTACATCCACACCACCACCCTCCTCTCCTTATAATTATAACCATCCTCTCAACCCAGAAGTCGTTTCTCCTGAGCAAGACCTTCACTAGGAAAAGAAAATTTGAACCAACGCTCCCAGTTCTGGCTCATTTAAGATTATAGGAGAGTCTTCCAAACTGGGTGTTCCTCTCTTTTCTCCAGACCCCAAGATTTCCAGAATACAAACAACATCTACTAAACAGTTAGCTCTTTCAGCTAATATTAACAGAGGACAGAGAAAGTCTTAGACTGTACTCTTTCTCTTCTAGTTTAGGACACAGAACTATATTTTGATAGAGATCAAGAGCACAAAACTAAAAGAGGTGAGCATTCAATTTAATACAAAAGGGACTTCCATAAGAATTCTCCAGAAATCAAATAGGCTACCATGATACAGGAGAAGCAGTAGGTTTAAAGGCTGAGGTGAGCTCTAGGCTTCACAGGTGGGCAGATTTGGTTTTGAGTCTCACTTTCTTCCAGGCCTAGTCACAACACTAAATAACAAGGTGAGTATTTCTTTCCTTCTTTCTGTGGAAATAGTTACCAACACAGCTCTGCTCCTGCACCCTTCTAAGCAAGTTCATCTGCTCGCTCTTTTAATCCTCAAAATAACTCAGGCACAACAACATTTCTCATTTTACCAAAGTGAGAAACTGAGGCACTGAGAGGTTAAATAACTTGACAATTGTCATATGAAAAGCAAACATGGTGCTGAGATTTTCTGTACCCTCCAGTACTACACTGCTGCAATATCATGAGACCATTATGAGGATTAAATGAAAGAATGTACCTGACCCCTGAAGTGACCCAGATGCTCATAAAATTGTTCCTGCTATTGTAATCTGCTATCACAGACATGAAATAATAATAATAGTTATTATTTATCTTAGTGGTTTATATAGCACTTTGATTATTAAGCTGTCTGATGCTGGACACATTCAAGCAGAAACAAGGTAACTTTCCTGAGAGGTCTCTCAATTTCGTTTCTACTCTATGACTCTATTCCATAGTGGGTCAATCTGGTAACTAGATCAGTAGAAAGAAATGTTATGATAGCTTAGCTCCACATTCTTCCCATGGGCCAGTCAGTCCCCACCAATCCCAATACCACCTGGCAAATCTCTACCCAAAGAAAACAAAGGTAGTTCACCCACATTTTTTATTGGTGCATTTTAGTTGTACCTATTACATATTCATATGTGCACAAAACATAATTTGGCTAATATCACTCCCCAGTACTTCCTCCCTGACTATCCATGTCCCTTTCCTTGGTCCCTTTTCTCCTGAACTCTCTTTGTTTTTCATGAGATCCACTCCCACCTTTGTTTTCCTTTTTCCTCCCTATCTTCTGCATAGGAAAGAAAACATACCACCCTTGATCTTCTGAGGTTGACTTATTTCACTTAACATGATGGTCTTTAGTTCCATCTATTCTCCTGCAAATGCCATAATTTCATTTTTCAGCCATAAGGTGAATACAACTCCATTGTGCATATACACTCCATTTTATTTGTCCATTCATCCGTTAATGGACACCTATTGGCTCCATAGTTTGGCTATTGTGAATTGTGTTGCTATAAACATGGGTGTGCATGTGTCATGATAGTAAGATGACTTTAATTTGAAAATTCTGGAAACTACCTAAGAGGGGGCTAAACTATTGAAAATAGAAGGCTTGGCCACTTGTTTAGCATCTCAAGAAGCAGCTTAAGCTGTCAATATAAACATTTGTTGAATTCTGATGTTCCAACTCTACTTGGACACTGTTCAATGAAAAGGGTTTGAGTTCTTAATTTCTCTTCAGTTCTTTTATACTGAAAAGGATAGTATACAAAATCTCAGTGAGCTGGTGTTTCTCCAAAACTGTCTATCACCAGGGACAGGATCCCAGAAAGTTACAGAGTAGTGTAACTACGGTACAGACAATATCTCCAGCAAAATTGCCTCATTCCAATTCTCTTCTTGGCACTACTTGTACTTTTAAAAATAGTAGCCCAATTTCACAAGCAAGTTGGAACCTGCTGATCCTAACTTCTAAAATACTGCATTCCTTCTGTTCCTTGTAATGCTCAAAAGCATGTCTCTCAAACTTACTTGTCAAGCTAGCCTTTATAACAGGGCCAATAACTTTTCTACTGAAACAAAAGCCTAAGAACCAGAAGCCCTGGAAAATGAGAGAATCATTGTTCTGCTGACATGTTTAGCAATGAACTTAAAGTAGACCCTGCTTTCCAAATCAACTACCCCCGCCCATGCCTTGGTGATCAGAATTGTAATTGAAAGATGCTAGACCAAGATCATCTTTAAATTTAAAAGAGTTTTCACATGATAACTTCCCTCACAGTGACAATGGTTAAACTATCAAAAATTACATGTAAGGATCCCAAGTTACATGAGTAATTATACCCTAGACTTGGACATTCAGATTAGTTTAAGTAAAATGGTCATGTTTTTGTGTTTTAAAATGTAATGGGCAATATATATATATATATATATATATATATATATATATATATATATATATATATATATCTGCAATTTCTGAATTGAACTGTTAAATTGTGGACTTGTGCTGTCTTGCAATGATCCAACATGGACAACTGAACTGTTCTGTAAGATAATTAAGTGAATCCATGTTTCAAGGAGAAAGTCTAAAATGCTACATTTTCATTTTATTCCTGTGGACCCAAGGTCATCCTTGATATTTTGATCAACCATTTGCCTCACTATGACTCAAATGTGAAAATAAGTTACTGGAAGATCTCACAGGGCCCTTCTGATTCTACAACTATTCTAGAGGGTTCTCTTTTCTTTCCCCCAAGAAATTAATTTCTACTAAAAACTGACTCATTGTCTATTGCCTATTGTTTCTCTTCATCTGGAATTACTTCTTAAAAGAAAAAAAAACAACACCCCAAGAAGTATGACTAACCCACAAGAGTCAGATTCTTCTATAAAATCTGTTTCTGTGGTTTTGATGAGCACATTTGGCAAGCAAGCAACTTTTTAAAAAAAAAAAAAAACAGTACTAGGGATTGAACCCTGGGACACTATACCACCAAACTACATCCCCAGTCCTTAATAAAAAAAAAAAAAAAATATATATATATATATATATATATATATATATCATGCCCAATAAATAAATATTCCCCATAGTCATTTGTAAGTATTTTCCATATTCTCAGATTTTTAAAAAATAAGATTATACATGTGCTACATGTATGTGTCTACATGGGTGTGTCTACATGTGCGTGTGTGTGTGTGTGTGTGTGTGTGTGTGTGTGTGTGTGAGAGAGAGAGAGAGAGAGAGAGAGAGAGAGAGAGTGGAGCCCCAGGATGAAAGGACGTGTTTTTCACCTGTGCCTTTTTCTTTGTCTAAACCTTTTTGCAAACAAAAAAGGAGAGAACTATCATTATAAATGATTCGATCCAAGCTGGACACAGTGGCCCACAGATGTAATCCCAGCAACACAGGGGGCTGAGGTAGGAGGATTGCAAATTTGAGGCCAGCCTCAGCAACTTAGTGAGGCCCTCAGCAACTCAGACAAGACCCTGTCTCAAAATAAAAATAAATAAATAAATAAAAAGGTCAGGGGATGTATTCAGTGGTAAATTTCCCCTAGGTTCAATCTCTATTATAAAAATAATGAAATAAAATAAAATAAATAAATTTAGGAATAACAAGCCACCTCAGAGATGAAGCTGGCAGCATTGGAAAAAGGAAAGATGATACCCTAAGAAGGGAGGTGGCATGAGGGACATGTCTGTTTTTCCAGTAGTGCTTAAATTACAACATTTCTTTAAGACCAGGGGAAACAGATAGTGGTTTTAAATATTAGCCTTATTAACTAAGGCCATCAGGAACTAAAATACCAAAAAGCTTTTAGAAAAACTTTTTTCATTTTTTCCAGATTCCTCAAAGGACATGTTCAAAACTGAAAATGACAAATAATGACACTATAAGTTGCTACCCTTTTCCTTTTCTTGGAAATTGTGCCTGAAAATAACAATGCGGTTCCAAGCACAGGATGCTTCTGATCTTTTGGGTTTCAGGCATGGCACCTCACACAGCGGGGTCAAGCTGCTGGTGGTGAGCAGCTCTGAGTTTCTGCCTCTCTCACGCCCAGCACTGGTCCAGAACTACTTTACCCCCAGATGCCAAAAGCATCAGGAGTAGCGTAAGAGGAAAACAGGTAGGGGACAGGAAACAAGGGAAGACCAAGCAGAGAGGTCACTATCTACTCTTCCTATAGTGACTTCTTTCTAGTATGGAAAGGGGGGTTAATTTTACAGCAGAGAAACTTTGCAAACACTGCTTCAACGAGGTAGGTGAGGCCAACATCAACAGTGGGGCAAATTCTTGATATGACAGGACAAGAAGGGCACTTTCCCTCTGTGGTTATTCTCCCCAAACCCATAATCCTGGTCCAATCGTGAGAAAAACATCAGGCATATCTTAATCAAGGGGTATTCTATAAAATACCTGACCACTGCCCTTCAAGACTGTTAAGATTGTAAAAAAAAATAAATAAATAAGGCGACAGACTGTTCCAGCCAAGAGGATCCTAAGAGATGTGACCAAATGTAATGTGGTGCCTGGAAGAGATTCTGGAACACAAAAAAAAGCAAGATATTAAAACTAAGGCATTTTGAATAAAGTATGCATGTAAGTCACCAATTATGCATTAACATTGGGTCACCAAATTATAGCAAACGGACAATAAACATAAGATGAGGCAATAGGAGAAACACATGAGAACTGTCTGTTATCAGCACAGTTTTCCTGTAAGTCTAAAACCACTCTAAAATTTAAAGTTTATTTTTTTTCAAAAATTCAACAGACCTCACTCATTCTTGTACACACAACTCCTGGCTACTCTTGAGTGCCCCAGTTTCAAATATATGGGATAACCAAGGAGAACCAACCATTCAAAGAAATAACTGCAAAATAAAAGTGAGAGAAAACACTTATAAATCAATAACAATAAAATGACCTTCCAGCAAAAGCAAAACAAAATAAAAGGACTGTAAAAATATCTTGAATTAATATTCTCCCAGAAATTCAAGAAGCTCCTAGTATCCATGCTACAAAAGCAAGGATCTTTGTAAAAAGAAAACTAGGAAATATTAAAACATTTTGAAACATTAAAAAAAAACTTTAGTATGATTGCTGAAATTTTACAAGAAACCCATTTTATTTTAGACCTCTAAAATAAAGTAAAAATATTCCAGAATATAGACCAAAAAATAAAAATAAAACTTCATTGATTTTGAAATATGAGAAAGGAGGAATTAGAGGGGACATGATGAGACCTTCCTTATCTTTTTTTTCCATTATGATAAAATATACATAACAAAAATTTGCCATCTTAACTATTTTTAAATGTAGTTAAGAGGTCTTGAGAACATTGTTGAACAACCATCACCACCATCCATCTCCAAAACTCTCTTAATCTTGCAAACCTAAGAATTTGGTATTCATTCAACAATAACTCACTATTCCCTCTCCTTGGCTACTTTTCTGTCTCTATTAATTTGACTACTCTAGGTACCTTACACAAATGGAATCATACAGTAATTGTCCTTAGTGACTGGTTTATTTCACTGAGCATAATATCCTCAAGGTTCACCCATGATGAATGAAGCATGTATCAGAATAGCCTTTCTTTTTCAGACTTAATAATATTTGTGTGTGTGTGTGTGTGTGTATGTGTGTGTGTGTGTGTGTGTGTACAGAAAGAGAGAGAGAAAAAGAGGTTTGAATTTGTCTTTTCATCTTGATCATGGTGGTTTCACTACTAAATGCATTGCCAAACTGATAGAACAGTACTTTAAAAAGAACACCTTTTATTGTGTATAAATTTTACCCCTATTTTTATTTTTTTTATTTTTAAAATTTGTTTTTAGTTATACATGACAATAGATTATATTTTGACATATTTATACCAACATGGAGTACATCTTATTCTAATTAGGATCCCAGTCTTGTGGATGTACATGATGTGGAGATTCACTGTGGTGTATTCAGATATGTACATAGGAAAGTTATGTCAGATTCATTCCGCTGTCTTTCTCTTTCCTATTCCTTCCCTTCCTTTTGTTCCCCTATGTCTAATCCACTGAACTTCTGAAATATAAAAGAAAAAAATCAAACTGAGAATTGAAAAGCTCCAGCAAACTCAAAAAGAATTTTATTTCCAGAACAAAGAACAGGGTCTTATCAAAAGAAGACATTTCAAAGAAATAATACCAGAATATTGCCCAAACTGAAGCTTCTAGAAGACTAGAAGAGCCCACAGATGCTCAGCATATTAAAAAAACAATAAAAGCAATTCTTGTCCAACACTGGGAAACTTCAACACACCAATAAGACATAGAAGAGAAAGAGAATCAGATGATCTAGAAGACCTCTCACCAGCCAAGGAGGAGGCAACCCAGAAGACAGAGCAATGGCTGCAAAGTTTTAAGTGAAAACGAAGGTTGCCCAATCTTCAATCAGCCAGACTATAAATTCATGGGAGGCGATAGTCAAGAAAAACAAAAGGAAGAAATACAAAGATCTAGGACGTTTATTTTTCAAACACCCTTTCTTAAGAAGTCATTTACGGATGTGCTCTAGCAAAATGTAGAATAAAACCTCGAAAGAAGGTGACATAGGAAGGAGGAAACAGTGACTCCAACCAAGAAAACAAACTGGTCTAGACAGGGACGAGAAGATGCAGGAAGGCAGAAAAAAGGAAGGTGATTTGGAACACTTAGCACTGCCTGAATCTACAGAGAAATGTTATCAACAGAATAAAGAGCAAGGCCCCCAGAACCAAAGGACCTGGTTCAAATCCTAGCTCTACCACTTAGTGCTTGAGTGGCATGGACAAGTTGGTAGTTTATCTCTGTTTTTAATCTCTCCATCTGTAATAATCCCTGTGACAAAGTTCATTGAGAGGATTAGTTAATGCATTTAAAATACTTGGACATTACTTGGCACGTTAAGCCCTTAATTTCTAATTCCCTAATTTCTCTTTAAATTATATTTTTGGGACAGGTTATTATAATTACCCTCTTTTTATACATAAAGAAATAAACAGTATGGACAAATATCACAAAAGAGCTTAAATAAAGGTTGGTCATGATGACAGTCATGATGATAACAGAGAAAGCGAGCAATATATATTAAAAGCCTCATAAACTCCAGGAAAAGGGGATAAAGGCTGAACAAGAAAGAAAATGGAATGGAAGCTCTTGGTGTTTTAGAACATATTGATGACAATATAAACACTAATTCTTGATTTAACTACAACTAGTGATAAAATGACTACATAAGGATAGAGGAGAAACATGTTCAGAAATCACAAAAAAGTTAAATCCTTGGCTTTCAGAGCAGAATGCCAATAGATTAGGTATCAACTGACTATTTAAGAAGTACCCATAGCAGCACATTATTTAGTGACTTGGAGGTAACTTGCAGAAGAAATTGAAAGAACTTAATGTAGTTTACTCTATTTACAACCAAAGGCATCATAGAAAATTTAATGGGATCCATGTTTTCTAAAAACAGGGAGGGGTCTTTTGGGGGTCAATTGGAAAATTTTAATATGGACTGGTTGTTAGATACCATATTAATTTCCTATGTGATCTGGTACTGCAATTATGAAGAAGAAGAATGTTTTTTATTCTGAGAAGATACTTAATAAGGATGAAATATGATATCTTCAATTTATATCCAAGTGGCTGAGGAATAACCATATGTAAGCTTGTGCATATGTGTTTTAAATTTATATATATATATATAGAGAGAGAGAGACATAGATAAGATAGATCGATAGATATAAGTAGAGAGAGAAAGCAAACAACAAAATGCTAGATAAAAGTTGTTGGATATCTATGAAAGAAATTCATGTTTCTTATACTATTCTTTTAATTTTTTATGTTTAAAACTTTAATAAATAATTGAAAAAATGCTTTTTATCATAAGTAAGCTCTTCTCTGCTATAATTAGTTTTACCATACACAAGTATTTCTTTGTAAAACTTTTTAAGGAAAAAAATGTCTTACTGTGATTTCCCCAAAATTCTCAAACTAGCTAAGATAGAAATATCATTATAATTCCCATTTTTAAAAAATATCACAAAAGAGCTTAAGTTTCTATTTTCATATTTTCTTCATGTTGTTTTATCAGCAAATTATCTTCTAATGAGCCTACAGGATCTGTTAACTAAAATTCATGATGCTAAAAGTACTGTCTAAACCACTTAAGAATCCATAAGGACTAAAATGAATGCTTCCTTGAATATATAGTATTAAATTCTAGGCAATGTCTTCAGTAATCAACTATGCTGGAATCTTACACATTTTGCATAGAAAATTTTTTTCTCTCTCTGTATTTGAAAAACATTATAATTAAAGGAAATGGTTACATAAATTACCTGAATCTGTTGGAGGATAAGTATGCTGGTAAAACAAGTATCTTTCTTTTTCCATCCAACAATATGCATAGTACATAAATCATGTTGCAAACATTTTTTCTTACAGGATTTAATTGCTGTTTTTTAAGCAACTATCATAAAATATAAAGTACCACATCTATACTGATATACTAAATATAACATCTTTTCCCTAATTTCTCTTTAAATTATATTTTTGGGACAGGTTATTATAATTACCCTCTTTTATACATGAAGAAACAAACAGTATGGACAAATATCACAAAAGAGCTTAAGTTTCTATTTTCATATTTTCTTCATGTTCTTTTATCAGCAAATTATCTTCTATAGACACTAAAACAGGTGAATCTAAACAAAGCTATCTTTTGTCAGAAATCCTCTGGTCTTGCCTCCAAGCAGTCTCTACATCAACTAGGTCAGTATAGCTAAAACACTAAGTACTTTACAAATACTGAGATCTATTGTTATCATCTTCTTGGCCCCCATCAAGAATATATTTAAAGAATGAGAAATTGTACTTCATTCTATATGATGTATCAAAGTACATTCTATTGTAATGTATAATTAATTAAAACAAAATAATTTTTTAAAAATAATACATTTAAATAAAATTATAGTATTTGCTGGTAAGTGGATAAAACTGGAGATGCTAAGTGAAATAAGCCAATCCCCCAAACGACAAAGGTTCTCTCTGATATGAGAACACTAACACACAATGGGTGGGTGGGGATATAGAAATTCACTGGATTAGACAAAAGGGAACGAAGGGAAGGGTGGGGAGGTGGGAATGGGAAAGTAGTAGAATGAATTGAACATAACTTTCCTACATTCATATATGAATACACGACCAGTGAAACTCCACATCATGTACAGCCACAGAATGGGATCTTAATTAGAATAAGTTATACTCCGTGTATGTATAATATGTCAAAATACACTCTACTGTCATGTAAATCTAAAAAGAATAATTTTTTTAAAAAAGAATATATTTAGACCACAGACCTGGGACCTTAGCGATTATTTGATCCAACCTTCTCATCACAGATAGAGACACTGAGACCCTCTGCATGACCTTCTGTGGTGTCAGAGCCTCCTAGTGACAGAAGCAGCACTGGAACACAGGTCTAGTTGCAATTGTTCTCCCAAAAGGTTACCTGGTTCATACATAGATCCATTGTTTTCCAATATACAATCTGGAATAAATGTGTGAAAAATATCACTGAAAAAAAGTGCTCTAAATATTTATAATATATTCAAAAATTAAATTGGCCCTCTTAATGAATTGGAATGAAAGGCAATGTTTTTAGCTTAGGCCATTCTACAATAAAAAGGAAGGATATGGCTGCTGGTCCCTGTGGGTTTTGTTATTGTTTTCAAAAAAGTAATTTAAGAAATGTTTTTTGTGGTAAACTGTTTCAGAATGTTTGAATTGTATCCAATAAAAAGTAGTATTTAATCAGGTCACGTGGTGTTTAAGAAGTCTACTAAAGGTATAGAATCAGTCCTTACAGAAGGAGAGAGACTTGGAAGAAGAGTGAATTAGTCTGAACTGTATTATGTCCAGTATGAGTTCATAGCACTAATGACGAAAAGAAAATGGGATTAACATTTAGGAAACTCCAAAATCAACTCAAGACAGATACGAGACAATCAAAGTCACCTGGAGGATCAAAAGGGCCTCCCAAGCACATCTGTAACTTGTTCTCATAAAGTTAATAAAAAGACAAAAAGATCAAACACACATATTGTTTTAGTCATCTTTTTTGTCACTGTGCCTTGTCTGCAATCTGATTTGAGACACTACAGTATCTTAAGAAAGGTGTTTACAGAAAGGCAGAAGTAACTTAGAGGCAGAGATGGGAATGTGCACTCAAGTCTTGTCTGGGGAGACAATGAAATGGAGAAGTGTGTTGCCTGAGGATGCGAGAAACTTGACCTTTCAAATACCAGTTGTCAGTTTTAACTAAGCCCGACTCGGTTGTTTCAAATCAGGAGGCTTTGCTATTTTATCTGGATCTTGCTGTTACTCCTAATGCAATACCATATGCCCTGTGGTTATGAATTTATTCTAACACTGAGGTAGAAAATCCTATTGCAAATCAATGTTTTCCAAATTATGGCCATCAGTTATGGAAAAGGACTTACAAGCTCTTGCATTTTCTTGGACATGAACGCATCTTTTTTTTTTTTTTACAGTATGAATAAAACACAACAGATCAGAATCAATAACAGAAGGACAGAAGAGAGCAAAGAAGAAAATCAAGAAATAAGAGTCTTTGTGTTTAGTGATATAATTTTATTGGCAACTGTCAAGGAATAGATGCCACAATTGCCATTAGCCCATTTAGTATATATGTGTTAAATGTACCAATCATCTGTTCTCTAGAGTACCTAAGACACAAATCAAGAACATCAAATTTGAAATATCTGATGACTGTAAATCCAAAAGAATGATGGAAAGAAAAGGTGTTATTTTGCCATCATCACAAAGATAGTTGATTTGGGTGAGAGTTATCACTGGATGTTGGTGGAGTGCGTTTTGGTAAGAGATCTTCAAAAATCTCTCCCACAAAATGCTCATCAGTTACAAATAGGGAAATAGTGGGCTTAATATGGGTAAACCAGACATATACCAGTATGACAGGCGATAAAGGTTAAACATGGCTCAGCATCCTGGGGGCTCTGATTGATGCCATGAGAAGAGCAGAACACCATTTTTGTACCTTCCACTGAGAATATATTAACTAAGCCTGTTCATAAGGAAACTCCAGAAAAACCCTTCACCTACATAATTAAAGGCCTATGATCTTCAAAAGTATCAAGGATACAAAAGACAGGAAAAGACTGAAGAACTTTTCCAGACTGAAGGAATCTAAAGAGATGTGAAAATTCATGCAATGTGTCCCTGGACAGGATCTTGGACCAGAAGGAAAAAGGATCTATTGTTAATTTCACCCATGTTGACATTATGAACTGAATGGTAGCGTTGTATCAAGGCTTGTTTCCTGATTTGGAGTGTTGTATAATGGTTTATAGAAGAACATTCCTGTTCAAGGGAAGTGTACATTGAAGTACTTAGAGGTAATGGGACTTCACACTTGTAGCTTGTTCTCATAAGGTTAAGAAAAAGACTAAATGAGTCACACACACACACACACACACACACACACACACACATACACACACACTATTTTAGTCATCTTTTTTGTCACCTGACCGGAAAAAAACAATTTTAGAGGAGGAAAAGTTTATTTGGCACTCACAGTTTCAGTGTAAGTGCATAGTCGGCCGATTTCATGGCTCTGGGCCCAAGATGAGGCAGAACAGCATGGCAGAAGGGTGTGTCCAAGGAAAGCAGCTCAAGACATAACAATCAGGAAGCAGAGAGAGCTCTGCTCACCAGGGAAAAAATATATACCCAAAAGGCATGCTCCCATGACCTACCTCCTCCAGCCACACTCTACTTGCCTACAATTATGGCCTAGTTAATCCATTCAAGTGGATTAATGCACTGATTAGCTTAAGACTCAAACAGATCATTTCACCTCTAAACTTTCTTGCTTTGTCTCACACATGAGTTTTGGGGGACATCTCATATCTAAATCATAAGAGAGAGAGAGAGAGAGAGAGAGAGAGAGAGAGAGATTGAATACAAAAAGTAGAGCAAATAGAGTATATTGACAACTGTGGAACCAGGGAGTTTAAGACCTCTTTGTTCTACTTGTCAACTTTTCTGTAAGCTGAGAATCATTTCAATATTAATTACTGAAAAATAATTAATCCATTGGAAAATATGTACATTATTAAACTTAGGCAATTTATTTAATTGAAGAGAAAAATATCAATATGAAAATGAGCCTAATTTTTTAGCCACTAAAACTTTACATTTTGAAAGTTAGCAATCTGATTGACTCCACTTGTTTTAAGTGATACATTGCTTTATTCCATGTGAAAGTTACTGTATTTTTGGCTGACAAATCAGTTCCTTGTTCTTGAAGAGTTTGAAAAAAGACAAAAAGAGTCATTTTGGCCAGGAAGAGCAGCGCCTACCTGTTATTCCAGCTACATGGGAGGATGAGGCACAAGGATTACAAGTTCAAGGCCAGTCTGAGCAACTTAGTGCAAGCTCCTCTCAAAAATAAAATTAAAAGGGCTGGAAAAGTAGAACACTTTCTTGGCATGCCTGAGGCCCTGGTTTCAATTCCTTAGCACAGGAAAAAGAAAGAAAGAGAGAGATAAGAAAGAAAGCAAGAAACAAAGAGTCATTTGGTTAATAGTATCAGAAGCGGAAACAGCCAAAGTGGACACAAATTATGCCAGAGTTTCTATTAGGCCTTTTATATGAATCCTGTGAATCTGATTCATCAACTGGATTCAGAGTGGTGCTCAGGCAACAGCAGGGCCTTATTCACCAACTGCACCCCTCAATGCCTGCAACAGTTGCCCCCGACTTTGGTACTGTTCTATCCTGATGTGTCTCACTTGGTTGTGAGGTATTCTATAAATAATGTGTCACCAATAGTCAAATATCAAAGGGTTAAGCTATTCCTAATAGAAAGTGCTTAATATATAATCAAAGAGATACACAAAATATTCATTCATCAATAAAAAAACAGATGAATAAAACATCACATTTGTAAAATAGAATTACCATGTAGAAGTTAAAATAGATTACTTAGACCCATACCAAAGAATTTCTCTAAAAAGCAGCTTATACTATAACTATAATATGCATCAATTACTTGTGTAAATTTTTTAAATGGATAAAATGATACTGTATTTAATTCATAAATATAATATCTGAATATGCAAAGTTAAAGAAATAGACTTATAAGAGGCTCTGAATCCATTATGTAGGATGGGAGTGGAGAATCAGACCGGAGATGAGGTATCAAGTGAATTTGACCTGGATTGCTCCATTTCCTTTATGAAACAAACAAACAAAAAGACTACAGTGGCACAATGTTGGTAATTTTCTACTGGGAATGGTGGACACAAAATGCTTGTTATATAAAGATGTTGATAGGGAGGACTTACTCATAATAACAACCTACTGAATCATTTCCAGGCCATATACTTCAGCACAAAATAATGGCATATGACTGGGGTCTTAAGTTGATCCTGACTGGCCAGAAATTATAATCTGATGTGAGCTAGCAAACACTTCATATTTGAACCTCACAGTTTCTGCAGTGTCAGATGTGAGTATTTTGAATGTACTTGTATTAAAATGCTTTAAAGCTCGCCAACCATTGTTAATTTCCCCACAGCATTTCATTTAATTCATTAATTCAAAATTAAAATGAAGAACTCCTGGCTCACTGCTTTTCTCTGAAGCCCTGATAAATAGATAAATGTTTAATCAGCATGCCTCAGTTTCTCTGACGGTAAATTAGTTTTTAAAAATTCATTACAGCAAATATATAGATAGCCCTTACGTTTGTGCTTTAAAAATGGCTAGTTTTGACATAGGAGTGAAACAAGCACAATTGGCACCTACATAATTCTATCAACTATATAAACCACCATAACTATACTCATGTACAAGTATAGCTTGAGTCCGTCCACCAGCATTTATTGTGCATGAGCTCTGTGCTCATGTGTCCCAACTTACCCTTTACTGGAGAGGTGGTTTACATGTATAAATAATAATTGTCCATTATTATCCTATTACTACACAGAAACCAAAAGCACCCAAAGAATGACTCTTAACCTAGGATCTTATCACCTCATTGGAGAGATAAAAACATGTGACAAAAATGAATTTCTAACTAAATAATAGCAGTGACTGTTAAGAGCAACCATTAATTAAGTGAGGAAAAACTCAGAATAGATACATGGATGAGATGAAACCGATAGAGAAATGGGTGAGGAAATCCCAGATAGAAGAAAGCACAGGCAGTTGTAGAAACAAGTATAACTGGTAGAAGACAAGACAGCTCCTGAAACAGAACAGCAAGCTCATGGGGTGCTAAGGTGTATGCAATTGGGCAGGGGGAACAATGACAGCAGTTTGGACTGAATGCTAAGCATTTGGGAAGTTTTATTGATATTCATGCCTCATTAGAACAAAAGTACCCAGAAAATTCCAAGGAATTAGAAGCTCTATATCAAGGAACTAGCATTAAAAGCCAAATATCAGAGTGTATGCCTAGCACCCCATCAGTCAGGAAATAACAAGGATGGGATTTGACCTGAAGGTGAGTTTAGACTAATGGTAGTATGATTGGAAAAAGGTAAACATGATACAACTTTCCAAGGACTCTCCGCATCCCTGAGGGCAAAACCAAAGTCTTTACAGTGACCTACAAGACCCTACACAATTTGAATGCCCATTCCCCCTCTAACCTTTCCTCCCTTTCAGTTGTATTGACCTCCTGACTAAGACTTTCTTGTGCAAGCCACTCCCAAATTGGTGCCCTTGCATGTGAAGTCTCCTCAACCCCAGAATACTTCCTTCTCTACCACACCACCTTTATTTAGGTCTTCACTTGATAGTCACCTTCTTGAGAAGGTAAAATGGTGCAAGGTAGAAGACAGCATGGCAATTGAATAAAATTAATCATAGAATTACTATGATCCATCAATTCTACTTCTAGGTATATACACCAAAGAATAGAAAGCACTGACTCAGATGGATTTTTATACATCCATGATTATAGCAATATTATTCACAAATGCCAAAAAGTGTCCATCAACAAATGGATGGACAAACAAAATGTGGTATATCCATGCAATGGAATATTAGTCAGCCTTTGAAAGGAAATTCTGACACGCTCTACAACATGGATGAAACTTAAGGCCATTATGCCGAGTGAAATAATGATTACAAAAGACAAATATTGCATTGTCCCACTTACACAAGGTATAAAGAATAGTTGAATTCACAGAGAAAGCAAGTTGAATGTCAATTACCAGAGGCTGAAGGGAGGAAGGAATAAGGAGCATTCTTAGAGGTATGGAGTTCCAGTTAGGGGGTAACAATAAGGTTCTGGAAAGGGACAAGTGGTTGCACAAAAATGTGAAGATTTTTGTGACTATATTTTACAATAAAAATGATTAAAGTGATAAATTTCATGTTACACATATTTCATCTCAATTAAAAATAAAAGTCACTTTCTTGGTGAACCCTTCATGACCATATCATTTTAAACTGCAAACTCCCTCCCAACGTGGTACTTCTTACTCCCTTCCTCTTCCTGCCTCTCCTCCTCCCTTAGCATCAAATTTAGATATTCCTCTACTCATGTAGTTCAGAGTCTGTTAGGGCTCTGGAGTGTAAGCCCCTGAGGGCAAGGCTGCTGCCTGTCTGCATCTCCAATACCTCACTGTCATGCCTGGCATAGAACATGCACTCAACAGTAGAGTTGTCCTTGCAGCTGTTGCATGAACTGCTGCTGTTATGCCAGCAGGCCTGGAGCAGACGGAGGCTGGAGGAAAATTTAGCTACTCGTGGGCAATGGTTGGAATCCAAGAAGACGGTGAGGCCAGGGATGTGGAGAACCTATTCTAAGAAAGAAGAAAGTGTAAACCTGAAAGACGTTCCAAAAAAAGGATCTATAAGATTCAGAAAAGAAAGGAAACAGATAAATGTGTCAGGATGGGCTCTATTTTGAGTTAAGAAGCTTCCATGAGAGAAAAGGGGACAGGGAGTCCGTTTAAAGGCACACAAACCAACACAGAGCTCACGCACAGCTGATGGTGGGGACGTGAGTCCTGCCAAAGGATGGTCTAAGCCACAGAAGTAACGAGATCACCACAAGAGTATGGGTAAAGAAGGAAGAGGAAAGGGCAGAGGGCATAACCTTGAACCTTGGAAACACACCAAAAGGCTGAGGATCAGGAAAGAATGAATAAAATGTTGGAACAA
Organism: Ictidomys tridecemlineatus; assembly: GCF_052094955.1. Taxonomy (NCBI): domain Eukaryota; kingdom Metazoa; phylum Chordata; class Mammalia; order Rodentia; family Sciuridae; genus Ictidomys; species Ictidomys tridecemlineatus. Next base: position 137,632,560 of record NC_135483.1, on the reverse strand, counting down.
AATAAAATCCCGAGGAGAGGTGGAGGGGTCAGGAAGGAACGGATACCACCAGCAGGTTACTGGTAACCTTAGGAAGGGGTTCACAGGATGGCATACATTTTAGCATGAGAGCTGTTTTCAGGAATGTGATGCTGATGAAACATAAGCCCACATTACGGTTTTCACGATAAGGTTTCCCCTTCCAGAGAAGCAATGGAGAAGTGAAGACATCAGCTGAAAGAAGAGCTCCTGGGGCAGGCAGAGCAGGGGACATGGTGCCAGAAGCCTCCCGTTTCGGATCAGCTGCTGTCTCCCATCATTATTTTGGGTTTTTTTTTTTGGGGGGGGGAGAGGAGGGTTGTTTTGTTTTAAGACAGGGTCTCCCAAATAACCCTGAATTCCTGGGCTCAAGTGACCCTCCTGCCTCAGCCTCCTGAGTAGCCGGGACTACATGTGCTTGGTTTCTTCCTCATTATTAACGAGGACCTTCCCAAATGATCTCCTGTCACCAAGCATCTTCAGGTTCTGACATTTCAAAGTCACCACCCTCTCTCCTCTGGATGTCACTTGACTCTCTCCCTCCGTGCACTAGCCTAGCCAGGAAGTAAGCTCATGTCACTTCACTGCTCAAAACCTAGTGGTGGTTTCCTTTGCCGCTCAGAGCAAAAGACAAAGGCCTCCCAGGGTCCCCAGGGCTCTGTAGGATCATCCCTGCCCTACCCAAGCAGCTCCTACTCTCCACCTTGCTCATTCTGCTGAAGCCAAACTGACCCCTTCCTTTCCCTGAAGACTGGTTCTGTTGCTACTTCCTTGGGGCCATCACACTTGCTTTTTGCTCCTCGGACCTCCTCCAGGTCTCTGCTTAAAGGTGACCTTGCTAGGAAGTTCTTCCCTGACCACCTGCAGAAAAAGCTGACCTGCACAACTCTCACCTCTGTAGGTGTGAATTCACATACCTACGTGTCTGTCTACCTTTTTCTTTTTCTTTTCCTTTCTCTCTCTCCTTCTTTCCCTTCCTTCCCTATTTGCTCACTTCTGCGGTACCTATCAGCACCTGACACTTTGATTTATGCATGGTTTACTAATTACCTATGCCACATAGAAGATGTTCCATCAATATTTGTTATATTTAAAATCCAAGTTCATTCCTCTACTCTGGGAAAAAAAAATACCTGTTTCTAATATATAACTAAGTCTCCCTTTTTATATAAGGAATATCCTTCTGTGTGTACCATACTTTCTTTGCTCTAAGAAGTATTCTATCTGACTCCTCCCAGAGTATTTCTCCACAGATTTTCCGCACCGCCCCCCTTTAGACTATGATTCATGGCACTTGACCTATATCTGAGACACAAAATTATGTAATAGCTGGATCAACTTTTCCTGATTATACTGGATTAGAAATGGCAGACTGGATTGGGAACTTTTTGAGTACAGGTGTATTGGTAGCATAACTTGACAGCTCTCAGCCTGGAAGACAAGAAGAAAACTACATATAGCAGCAATAAACACACTAGTTTGGGGATATTTTGTGTAAGAAAATGCCTAATCATTTAAATACCTCACTATGCACATTAATCAATGCTGCTAATAATGTTTGCAAATTGTCAGAAAAAAAAAGTTAGATTGGGTTTATCAAGCTCCACTGGCCATGAAGGTGAAAGGAAAGTTTTCCTTTTAGAACCTACATGAAAACTTCAAGCTAATTTAGAAAATTCTTATGTGAAACATGTTTCCGGATTATTCTGGATTCTTTTAAAATCTAGAACTGCTACTAGAAACAAATGAGAAACATGATATAAGTGTTATACAAAAAAAAATGATAATTTCTTATATTCAGTACTTTCATGTTTAAAAAAAATCTTAATATATTTCATGGAACTTCCACAGCAAACCTGTGAGTGGGGATCAGAGAAAGAATGTGTGTAAGTGATAAATGTAGAGGATACACATAAGTCAGGTAAGACTCAGAAACAAAGTGACATGCCCATTATCAATTCAACACACATTTATGGATTGGAATCATGTGCAGTAGAGTCCCAGGTGCTGGATACACTGTGGGAAATCAACAGACAAGAATCCTTCTCATGGAGTCCAACAGCTCTCTTACCATTTTTGTCTTAAACCCAGAGTGACAAATACCATTTCACTGTACTCACATCCAAGTATCAGACAATCTCTAGCACAGACCTTCAGTCATTTTACATATATCTTACTAATCATGGTGCTATTCTCAAAAAAACATCATGACTTCCAATTGCTGTCAACCAAATAACTTTTTAAACCATTATATGAACACCATCATACAAGTGTCACATGTAATATAGACAAGGTTATTCACTGAAGCAGTCTTTGCAGAGCAAAATGATGGAAACTATTTTAGTGTTGTTTAGTGGATGATTTGTTTAAAAAAAAAAAGTGGAATTCTAAGCAACTGGCTTAAAGAACACAGCAGCTCTGTGTGTGCCAGCATGGAATAGTCTTTAATGTGCATGATAAGCAGAGTTCAGAACAGTTCATATGGGATTAACACTCAGCAGGGGGAGTGGGGGTCAGAGAAAGAATGTGTATAAGTGATAAACGCAGAGGATACACATAAGAAGCCTTTGCCTCCAGGAAGACAAATGGGGTGGTCAGGGCCTGGGTGGAGATAGACACTTAGGTACTGCTGACAACCCTGTACCTATTGAATTTTAGATGAATATAAATAAATTAAATGAAATAGCCATTGTACTAGATGTGTATACGAGGCCGAAAGCAAAATGGAAACAATGATACAGGATTATGCAACAGATTAAGACACTGTAGTAAAAACACACCGGAAATGACAGTGTGCACATGAGTCATAATTACTTTGCAAATGAACTGCTTTTTAATTTTCCCAATGTCAAGGTTCAACACTCCTACCACTGTGCTAAAAATACTATTAGGCACTCCAATTAGGGTCTAGAATTACTATGACTAGCCCTTTGTCCCCTGGGGAAAGTTTTCTTTTATTTGTTTTGCTATCTGTTGTTACACCTTGGCTTCTCTACATAAACCTTGGAGTAAGGACTATGCATAATGGCCCCAAGGGACAGGGACAGTCTGAAAGCAAAAAAAAAAAAAAATGAACTTCACATTTTTGTAACTCTGACCAACCTTTCTAACTCTTTAATCATTTGAAAATGCTTAAAACTAGATGATTGCTATGTTTTGCCTTCAAATAAAACACTTTACTTTTGACCATGTTGACTAGCAGAGATAGGTAGAATAGAAAGGGGTCCATTTCATAACATATTCCTCTCACTGCATTTATTATAATATCAATAAAATACAGGAAATTAATTCAGATAAAGTAAAAGTCGGCAATCTGAGAGTCAGACTATCATAAGTGTAAAGCTATGGTTCTCGTTTTATTTTTCTCAATGAGGAAAATTTTATCCCATGTGCCAAACAGTCTGCTACAGCAATAGCCAACTCTGAGCAAAGGACAAGAATATTCCAGAAGAATGTCATGTCTGCAAACACATCTTTCACCCAGTTCACCAAAGATGATTGATAAAGGCTAGTGCATTCTTTCCTGTAATACTGAGCAACTGCTATTATTTATTTTGGTTAACAAGCATTTACATGAATTTATGATGTTAGATACAAGTTCCAAGTTTAATGTTCTTTGTTGTTGTTGATCCCTATAATAACCCAAAGAGATAGATATCATTTTTGTCCTGATTTTACAAAAGAGAAAACTGAGGCAGAGAAGTTAAGTAACAATCCCAGGGTTAAAGAGCTAATAAAGCTGAATGGTCAAGACCAGAGTTTGGGCTCTTAATCACTATGCTCCACAGAAGGCATAAGCTATTCACTGGGAAACTACTGGAGAGTAAGATGGATCCCACCTCTGCCTTCCCAGATGCCTACCTTCCAACCAGCAGGAGCTGATAAGGGGCAAGTGATATATGACAATTTAAATACAGTTGTCCAAATGCCCACAGTCAAAAAGGGATGGGATATAGATTAACACAGAAGAATACAGGATGATGGAAATGGGATACACACACACACATATCAAGCTCTGATCCATTTCTCACAATACCCTGGAAAATAATTAGCAGTGTTCCCATTGGGACTTGAAAAAGAGAGGCAAAGGACAGAAGCAGACCTCATTCTCAGTTTGAGCAGCCCCGACACCAGTCTGCCTGTTAGAAACAAACCACCTGACTTTCTCCTAGATCCCTTCTACCTGTTGATATCTTTTTAATATTATATTAATGTAATCATTTCTGTATGTTACCTTCCGAAAAGTTTAAGTACTTGTTGTGCCTGTTTTGCTTGCCAAATGCAGGGGCTTTATCTTATCGCTTTTGACAATAATCACTTAATACCAAGTAGTCTGCCCACAGTAAGTCTGTAGTACTTAACTCTTTAATAGCATTAATCTAAAACTGATTCCTATCATTGTTAATCTGCAGCTGCTTATCCTAGAAGCTGAGAAGTTAAAGAGTTAAGGAAATGGGAGGCAAAAAGAATAAACATATAGCTCATGACTTCATTCCAAGGGTCAAGTAGGCGTTTCCACAAGCTATCTTATTTAAAAAGCTAGAAGAGTTCAGATTTTTCAAATAAAATTATCTAAGAGGCTATTGGAGCTGATTTAAAAAACAAACTTCTGAGAGCGATGTAAGCAAATGCAAAGATGCAGTATGGAATAATAACTGCACACAATCACCAGCCAGCAATACTGTAGTACTGTAGTAACTTTGGAGACACCTGTCGCAACTGCAGTGAGCTCAGGTGTTGCAAGTCTCCACCAAGCAGTTCCTCTTTCCCCTAAACTAGGCAATGCAATGAAATGATCTCTCTCGGTTCTCATGTAATTTTATTATACATAATATATATGACATACAAAATTTGTTCATTGTTCATGTTATTGGTAAGGCTTCTGGCCAACAATAAACTATTAGTAATTAAGTATTTGGAAAGTCAAAGTCATAGGCGAAGTTCTACAGCTGCAGAATTCACTTGGTAGTGGAACTGGAGGGGACCCACAAGAATGCTGAGCAGCCCCCTCTGCCACTAAAGGCCCTACTCAACATGCAGCAGCAGCTCCTGAAGCAGCCCAATCACGCTCACCACAAAGAAGTACAGGAACCTGATAACTGCATTCCTGCCCTTCCCTCAGAGCTGCTTGGACCGGATGTCTCTGAGGTCCTCTCCATGCAGCTACAAGCAAACTCCGCCTATAACTTCTAACTCCCCAAATACCTAACTACTATTCGACTGCTGTTCACTGGAGGCCTTATCGGTGACACAAAGAGCCCATTGACATATTTCACACATGGCATGAATTATATACATTGATAATACGTGAGAACAGAGAGAGATCACATTTTACTGCAATGGGCAATTTACTGCAGAGACAAACTACTTGTGGTCAGTGTCACACATCTAAGCCCAGATTCTCAGCACTAGAGCTCACTGCAGTAGCAAAGGAGGTGGTTCAAAGTTATGATTTCATACTGCATCCTAATGTTTGTTTACACTTCTCTCTGCTGCAAATAATGCTGTGCGGGGTCTTTGTGTGCCTAGGGTTTCAATAAATTTTAACTATTATAGGTCTGTCCCTATTGTATGGTAGTAAATGACAATATGCCTACACCAAGCCCAAGCCTGGCATCACTGACAATTCACAGGGAGCCTCAGTTTCACACCTTTAAGAAGGTCATCCCAAGGAAGGTATGGGCAACAGAAAAGTGGTTCAATGTAAACAACAGATATGGAAGGGCAGCAAAGAAGATGTATTTGTACAGCAGAGTGCAATAAAGAATTACCCCAGGAAGTGTCTCTGCAGGGTAGGAGATGGAGACTTTGGAATTTGATAATGTTAAAACAGAAAAGGATGCAAGACAGCAAATATTACAGCGCTGGTGGAGTTCCACTTCAAGGCAGTAAACATGCTGCAGATTGTAACCACTATCAACACTCTCAGTATCCTAGGGATCCTCCATGCAATTACCAGCAGAGTTGCCAGAGTGGGCGTGGGGGGACAGAGGAAGCAGAGAGTGTTCCCAAATACTAGACCCGACAACACAGTCCCTACTGGAAATGAAGGTTCCCAGATTATTATTGCAAAGACCCTACAGGCAATGACCACAGAATTTCAATCGTCTTGTACAGAGAGATGATAGAGGATTCTGTTCTCCTGTCCCAGCAGGAAAACAAGATGGATCAATGAGACAGAATATGTATTGGGGTTATGGACCACAATTCCACAAGGGCCCTCCATGCCAAAGACACCTAGAGAGGACTGCAATGAAGAAGACAGGGAGATAAGACCCAAGGTCAACACCTCAGTGTTGGTCCCAGGCAACATCAATGAATGATGCAAATCCTAAACCACAAAATGACAAAGAGACAAGGGCAACTAATTTCCCAGCTGAGGATTCGATTCACCAAAGCTGATCAGAGCAAAACTGAGTAAATGCTGGCTTAACTCTCTACCATCACGCACGCAGTTCAGCCATCCAACAAGAAGCACTAAAAAACATTTTAAAAGAAATGAATATGAAATTCCCATAAGAAATAACAAAAGATTAAAGCTGAAGATCTTAAATGCTTGCTTTTTGCCTGTTGACCAGATAACTAGAACTATCCGCACTATCTATTAACCATGAGGTTTTTATAACTTTTATCTAAAGATATCTCTTTTTTTGGCAATGACAAGCTTTTAAAACATTTTTTTAAAGTCTTAGTTTTTCTCAATACTATTACAGGTGTTTAAATTATTCTTAAATGTCAAGTCAGATTTTTTAAAGCTTCATTTTTAATTTGCAGTAAAATTTTACAACTTTTTAAAAAAAAAAAAGTCAACAGGATGGGTGCAGTGGCGCACACCCGTAATTCCAGCAGCTCTGGAGACTGAGGCAGGAGGATTATGAGTTCAAAGCCAGCCACAGCAAAAGTGAGGCACTAAGCAACTCAGTGAGACCCTGTCTCTAAATAATAGGGCTGTAGATGTGGCTCAGTGGTCAAGTGTCCCTGAGTTCAATTCTGGGTAATCAAAAAAAAGGGGGGGGTGAGGGGGGTGGGGATATAGCTCACTGATTAAGCACCACTGGGTTGATCCCTGGTACAAAAAAAAAAAAAAAGTTAACAAACTGTAATCATCTGTCAATAAAGATCTTAAATAACTTTTTAAAAGTTATATGCAGATTTTCAAATACACAGACTTCAGTATCTCTAACTTCCGCACTGTTCAAATGCTTAACTATACAACTTTAAAAACTGTGAACGGAAGAAAATTGCTGCCTTAAGTTACTCTGCCACCAAATTTTTTACACTTTAGGAATCTTCTTTTCATGGTCTGCTGGGATATAGGATCATCTTCATTGTTACCCTGCATTCTCCTCTTTGAGGCATAGAAATCCTGGTAAAGCAGAAACAAATGAAAAGCAGGGAGCTCAGACCTTCCAAGGTGGGATAAGTTCAGAAGAAGCTTTTTCTCTTGCATGAAAGCTCTGGGCACAGCAAAACCTGGGTCCTTGGGGCCAGAGATGTGCAACAAACTCAGGTTGTGGCCTAATTCAGAAATTGACGCCCTCTATAGATTTAGCAGAAGGATCTCATAATGCTCAACAGCTACCGAAATAATACAAAAACAATTACTTGAAGACTGAAATGTTAAGAAGGGGAAATGTGAAGAGGAGTTAAACTGAGAGAAGTGACCTATAAGGAGATAAATTCCCCAGTTGTGTTTGTTGGGGTTTTTTGGTGGTTTTTTGTTTTGTTTTTCACTTTTATTCTGATAGCTCTGTCCTTAAGCAGGACCCAATCACAGAGTTCCACAGCAACAGAACAGTATCTCAGCCCTGGGAGCAGCTCACACTCCAAATAAAACTTGGTCTTTCTGGCTACAGGAACACAGGAAAGGAGTCCTTGTAGGCAAAGGAGGATGGGGTGGGGAAAATCATGGAGAAGAAAAAGGTAAAGGGAATCCCCTAAGTATGAACCAGCACAATTCCTGACTTTACCTTGAGCTGTGTACTCATGCACAGATCCAAAGCAGAACAGCAAAAGCTTTGAGAACAGAACTAAGTATGAAACCACAGCCCAAGTCTCAGAAGAACTCCTGAGAGGCACATGTGTGGGACAGATCCAAAGTAGCATAACAAAGGCTTTGAAAACTGAACTGAGACAGAAATGTAGTCAGAATCTAACTAGGTTCATCGTCTGCTAAAAACAAAACAAAACAATCCACTCTTCAGAAGATCAGTGTAGAATCCAAAATCAACACAGCGTAACATACAAAATGCCTAGGATGCAATCCAAGTTTGTTCCACATACAAAGAACTGGTAATACATGACCAGTTCTAATGGAAGAAAAACATAGATTCCAATGCTGAGATGATCCAAAGGGTCCTTGATGATATGGAATGAATGGAAAACAGAAAAACAGAAAAAGAAAAACAGAAGGCAGAAAGGGAACCAAAGGGTATAGTGGATATTGTAGAAATAGAAAATATCTGAAATTAAAATTCACTGGATGTAGTTCAGTGTTAAAGTACCTCAGCAAAAACACTTACCAAAGAGAGAGAGAGAGAGAGAGAGAGAGAGAGAGAGAGAGAGAGAGAGAGAGAGAAGGAAGAATTTGATGACAGAGGAAAGAGAGAATTAACTTGAAGAGACAATGGAATTATTCAAAATGAAAAGCAAAGAGAAAAAAACTTTTTTTTTTTTAAACAATGACCAGAGCCTCAGAGACCTGTAGGAAAACAGCAAAAGTCCTAGTATTTATGTTAACAGAGTTCTAAATAGGAAGACAAAAAAAAATGTGGCAAAACTATTTGAAGATATAATGGCTAAAGCTTTCCCAATTATTAAAAGACACAAAATGTAAGAAGCTTATAAACTCCAAAGAGAATAAGCTCAAAGATAATCACACCTACACACATCATAACCAACTTCTCAAAAGTAATGATAAAGTATTCACAACAGCTCGAGAAAATTACACATTATACACAGGGAAGAATAATTTGAATTAAGATTCAAACCAGAAAGGTCAGGAAACAGTGGAACAACATCTGCAAAGTGCTGAAATACATACATACATACCCAACCTACAAACCTAGAAATCTATATTCATCAATAACATACTCAGGAGAGAAAGTTAAATAATGGCTTTTTAGATGAAAGAAAATGAAGAGAATTCATTTTCAGCAGAATTGCTCCAAAAGAAATGCTAAAGGGAGTGCTTCAGACAACCAGAAAGAAACTGGGATGCTCAAGTTAAAGAATGACAGAAACAGTAAATACCCTGGTAAATATAAAAACTAACTTTCCTCCAGACCATTGGCGGGGTTTTCAATACATGTAGATATAATACACATCATGACTGAAAAATATTGGTAAATGGAAGATGATAAAGGAGACTATATTTGTAAGTTTATTTGAAGTGATACAACATTAACTCTAAGCAGACTAAAAGGTTGGAGATATATTGTAATTCCTAGAGTATACACACACACACACACACACACACACACACACACACACACAAATTTTGAAGAGTGGAAAAAGTCAATAGATACAATAAAATATTCAAATAATACAAAAAAAAAGAAAAGTCAGAAAGAGTAACAGGTATCAGAAGGAACACACAGAAAACAATAAAATGGCATATCTATATCTATTATAATAGTTACACTAAATGTAAATGATATAAACACATCCATGTAAAGACAGAGATTGTCATAATTTTTCAAAATAAAAGAACCAACTATATGCTGCCTATAAAAAAACCCCACTTTAAATACAAAGGCTACAGACATTAAAAGTAAAGGGTAAAAAGTTATGTCATATGAGCAATAATCAAGGAAGATAGAATGGCTCTATGAATGTCAATCAATTTCTATTTGCCTCTCCTAATTTTTAATTCTTCTATATTAACATATTTTCTTATATTAGCTACTCCCTCATTGCTTATAAAGCTATTTCCAAAGTATAAAGCATGTTGTTAATCAATGATTTAAAAAATATATCAACATACTCTTCCCTTTATGAATTTACCATATAAGACAGATAACATTAATCCAACCAATTATTTGTTTTAATCAATAGCAAATATATGTAAAGAATTAAATGTTTGGAAAATGGTGTTAAGCTCCATGTATGCCCAGAAGATTCTAAAGGATTTAAGGATAGCATGGGATTCTCCTAAGTTATAGCTTAGGTGGTTTAGAGAACAATGCTGGGGAACAAGCAGCTTGAGGAAAAACATTTTTTTTCAGAAGTAACTAAACGTATACTTTTGAGTAAGTGTACCTAAAGCAAACATAAGGTTATACAGTATACAGATAATAAGCCTCATAATTGCATCAGACTTCTAAAAATTAGCAACAGCATTAAATGGATAATTTCTGTTACTCCATCTTACATTATGTTGAGGAAAATAATATTTTGGGGTTTATTCCTGTAGATATCCCTTGCCTAAATATTCTCTCTATGAAATTACAGCTTTGCAGGAACTCTATCAGTTTCTGCCTTTTTTTTAAGATGGAGAAGAGATAAAGGAAATTAAACAAGGAGATGGAAACTTCATCAATGAAAATTCACCAGTTGTCTAAAACATACAGATCAGCACCATCAATGCAGAGTTTTCTGTAATGATTAAAATGTGTGTGTGGGAGGGGGAATGAATTGTTTCAGGAGAAAATATAAAATAAAGAAAAAGAATTGAACCTTTTGGTGAATGTATGTCATCACTGTCCTATCTTATCTATTAAATACATGAGATATTTTGTCCTTTGATTTTAAAAAAAAAAAAGACAAAAATCACTCTGCTGTGGGTAAGAGTAGCATTATTTCTACTTTACAAATGAGGCAATACAATAGACATAAGTGCTTTATCAATGTATGCACTCCTCACTTTTATGATACAGTTCATTCCTGGAAACCACCAAAAAAGTAAGTGTACTCTGGAATTTATTAAACTCATTTCCTAGAATAGCTTTGACTTCAACAGTGGAAGGTAGTGATAAATAAGTGCACAAGGACAAGGGGAAGTGAAATACTGGTCTTTCCTTTCATTGCAATATAAGGAGTGTTTGGAGGAAGGAACTGCTAACTGTAAAGAAGCAGAGACCATCTGTAGCCAGGGGCAAAAGTAAGAACTGAGCTGTAAGGAGGATGGAGGGGAGACCCAAAGCAACTGTTAACACATTTGCTGTTAAAAAACAACAACAACAACAACACTATGAATCAGCCTCCTTACATCAAAGAAAACATTTGGCATTTGGTTATTTGGGATTGGCTAACTTCACTTAGCATTATCATAGTGGGATAGGGAGAGGGAGCATGTGAGGTATAGACAAACTCTAGATAGGGCAGAGGGGTTGGAGGGGAAGGGAAGAGGGATGTGGTTAGAAATGATGGTAGAACATGATGATCATTATTATCCAAAGTACATGTATGAAGACATGAATTGGTCTGAATAAACTATGCATACAACCAGAGATATGAAAAATTGTGCTCTATATGTGTAATAAGAATCATAATGCACTCCAATGTCATTAAAAAAAATAAAAAAAACAGTGGACTCGGGCTGTAGCTCAGCAGCAGAGCACTTGCCTAGCATGCATGAGGTACTGGGTTTGATCCTCAGTACCACATAAAAATAAACAAATAAAATAAAGGCATTGAGTCCATCTACAACTACAAAAAAAAAATTAAACAGCAAGAGTCTAGGAAAAGACCCACACAAATAGTCAACTAATATTTGACAAAGGAACAAAGGTAATTCAATGGAGAAAGAAGCATTTTTTCAACAAACTGTGATGAAATCTATATTTTTTTAAAAAATAGTTTATCTAGACATGTTTAACAAAAGTTAACTCAAAACGCATCACAGATTTGAATGTAAAATTCAAAAGCAATAAAACTCCTAGAAAATAATAGGAAAAAATTCAAATGACCTAGGGTTTGATAGTAACTTTTTAAATATAAGACCAGAATCATAATCCATGGAAGAAAAAATATATAAGATGGTCTTTGCATTAAAATTCAAAACTTTTGTTCTACATAAGGCAATTAAGAAAATATGAAAGCCACAGAGAAAAAAAATCTTTGCATAAAAGACATCTGATAAAGTAATGACTGGTATCCAAAATATACAAAGAACTCTTAAAACTCAACAATAAGAAAACAATCCAATTAAAGTACGAGCAAAATATTTAAACAGACTTCTTGCCCAAAAGAAGACACAAAAATTGTGAATAGCATAGGCCAAGGATAAGATGTTCAACATCATATGCCATTAAGAAAATGCAGACTCATGGCTATTAGAACAGTTAAAACCCAAAACTCTGAAAACAAAAAATGCCTGTGAGGGTGTGGAACAAAGGACACTAAGCCATGGCTTGATGAGAATGTGTGCAAAATGGTATGACCACTTGGGAAAATGGCATGGTAATTTTCTCTCTCTTTTATTTTTCAACTGGGAATTGAGCACAGGGGCACCCTACCACTCACCTATATGCCCAGACCTTTTTGTTTTATTTTGAGACAGGGTCTCACTAAGTTGCTGAGACTGGCCTCAAATATGTGATGCTCCTGCCTGAACCACCTGAGTAGCCAGGATTATAGGTGTGCACATAACTTCTGGTGTTGGCAAGTTTTTATAAAAATTACACATACTCTTACCATATGACTCAGCAATGGGGTTCTGAGTATCTCTGCAAAAGAGTAGAAAACTTATTTCATGAAAATCTGCACAGAGGTGTTTATGGCAGCTTTATTCATAATTGCCTAAACCTGGAAGCAACCAAGATATCCTTCAATAGGTTAATGAATAAACAAACTGAAGAAGATCCATATTCAGCCATTAAAAAAATTAATATCTAGCTATGAAATCACGTGGAAGAACATTAAGTGGACATTACTAAGTGAAAGAAGCTAATTTGAAAAGGCTACATTCTATTTGAGTCCAACTCAGTGATAATGCCATTCCAGAAAAGATGAAACTATGGAGACAGTGAAAGATCAAGGGTTCAGAAGATCAATGGTGAAGGAGGGAGAGATGAATAGGTAGAGCACAAGAGATTTTTAGGACAGTGAACCATGCTGTACAATAGCCTATGGTGGGAATGTCATGACACACATTTGTCAAAACGTATGAATGTATCACTAGAGTGAAACCCTATGTTATCAATGGAGTGTAAGTAATAATGTGGCAATATTGGCTCATAACAAAAGAAGATAATAATAAGAGAGTTACGGGGTAGCTGTATACAGGAACTTTACTTTCTATTCATTTCCCAGAAAACCTAGAATGGCTGAAATAGAAAACCACCTAATGAAAGTCTGCCTGTTGTCTTCGATGCCTTCTTTACTCATTAACTTATAATGTGTCTAGCTATTCATTTCTTTATTTTCGTAAAGAAGCATTGTAACCCTCTGTGAGAGAATATAAAGCATTATTTCAGCCTCCAAGGATTTACCTGTAGAAAAAGCCCTCTTCCCATCCCCTTAGGCTGGATCCAGGGCAGCTTGCCATGACTCCTCACATGGTTCGAAATACCTGCACATCAGCACTTCAATGTTAAATGCCTCCAATGAGACAAATTTGGGGTGAAAGGCATAAAAGCTCCTATTCTTAATTGAAATAGTAAAAAGGAAAAACTCCAATTTAAAAAGGAAAATTTTTGATGTAAATATAAATAGATGAGTGTAAAATTCCCCCCAAAACAGCCTCAACAGGGAAGGCAACATTCCCAGAGGAGCTCTCAGTTCAGGAAGATGTGTGACTCTGTGTCAGCAAAGGTCCCGTTCACCTTACTGATGTGGGTACAGTGGGCGGTTGCTTTCTCCCTGCTTCTTAAGATGTATGAAAATCCTAATACTCATACAAAAGCACTTTTGTTGTATTAAGTGACATTTAATTTTTTTTCTGATTATGCTTTTACTAAGAAAGGTCTCTGCCTTTGAGCTTGGAACATAATAGTACAATATTTTGGATGCATACAGATATTCTAGACAAGTGGTTCACAAAGTGTGGTCCCTGGACCAGCAGCAATATTGTCAGGGAACTTTTTAGAAATTCAGTTCTAGCCCAGTTCTAACTCAGACTGAATAAGAATTCTAGGGGTGGGGGCCCAGTCATCTGTACTAATGGCCTTCCAAGTGACTCTGATGCCCGGTGAAGTTACCCAATAAAATAGAGGTTCATAAATATGAAAACAGGAACTGCCTTCCTTTCTCAAAGTTGACTGTACCCTATTAAGTCAAGTCTGGTTCTGGAGAGCTCCTCATTCTCTTATTAGAATGGCTGCTTAAGAACCTCATCTGTTTATCCTGCATCCCCACCATGCAAGGATAAGACTTCCAAATGTTCCCCTAAGCCAGGAGAAAGACCCACGTTCAGTGCCAACTCTGAACCAAGTTTGCTTTCTGATGGGAGTGAAACAAACAAGGAAAGCTCTCTCGAAAAGGATTGGTACTCCCTCAATGTCCAATTTTGCATGAGAAGAAGTTGAATTCTGAAAACCAGTAACAAACACACTGTCCCAATCTAGCCAGCCAGTAGGTACAATGACGGACGTTCTACTCTCCAATCCAAACACAGGTCCCTAAGAGGGCTTCATAAAAGAAGTATTAGTAGTGTAATCTTGGACAACATATTGTACTTCCATAAGCCCAATATCCACATTTCCAAAATAGAAGTAAAAGTAGTAGTACCTACTCTGCAAAATTCATGGGAAAATTAAATGAGAAAATCTCCATAAGGCTCTGAGAATGGTGCTTGGCACATAGCACAACCATCACTAATACTGACCACACATCACCATTGCCATCCCACTGCTCTAGTAGAGTGAGCAGTTCTTATACTGCCATTCTTTACTCCTGCCTTCAGACTTTTTATATTGTCCAGATCATCATATGTTGAATGTTTATGCAACAGATATAATCCCATTATCTACTGAGCTCTATGATAGAGCTCACGATGGATTAAACCATCAAAAAAACTTCCTATGAGACAGATATTTTATTAGCAGCTATTCCAATCATCACTTTTTATTTTTATTTTAAAAATTAGCTATTGCAAAAATTAAGCCATATAATTATGTCAAATGTCCACGGCCATCATTCTGGAGGGCTTCTTGAAATTTGAGAAAACAAAAGAGTGAAAAATAAGGTTGGAAGTTGAAAGACTGCCCTCAGTCCCTTGCCACTAGTTTGATCAAAGATCCTCAGTGTCTCCAGTTGTATAAATGAGAAACAGAACTCGCCTCTGAGCAAATCCTTCCAGATATATGCCTTGATTGCAACCCTTTGAAGTTGACACAGCTGAAATCATATTTTTGCATGAATTATGCACTACAGCAGAACAGAAGGAAGACCATTCAGAATATGACTCATCTTAGAAGCTAAAGGAACAACTCGTACTGTGCATTTTCTAGGAAGCTGACATTCTGGCACGTGGTGGGGGGCTTCTCAGCCTCTGTGGATACTGCAGTGAAGCCCACATGAGCTAATGACTTTGACAACTGTATGGGTGTGCTTGCTTGTCTTCACAGGTGGCCCTTGTCCCACTGGCTTCCGAGTGCATTGACCTAATCCACCACAACTGATTATTTAAATCCAGTGAGCAAATGAGAAATTAACATTCATTTAAATTCATTTCAATTAAGTCAAGATAAATCCAACAAAAGCTATTTTAGTTTCTAAGGTCCACCAACCACTATCACTCAATATTCTCCAGCTGTAATCTTAAAACCCACTTAACTTTTTTCCCTATAACACTGAAATTCAAGTTTGAATGTTATAATTTATTTCAGCAATTTGTCTCTGACTACAAATTCTACAAATCAAAATTTATGGCTTTTCTGAGGCTTCTGTACTGGTCCATTTTCTGTAACCTGAGTATGAGTAACTTATAAAGAAACAGGTTTATTTTGGCTCATGGCTCTGGTCAAGATCAAGGGACTATACCTGGTGATGACCTTTCTGCTGGCAGAATCCCAAGGTCATGCAGCACATCACATGGGAGAGGCAGATCATGTGCATGTATATGCCTCTTCTGATTGCTTACCTCTTAAAGCCACAAATATTCAACTGTAGGGGCTCCACCCTGATCAACTCACCTAATCCACACCACCTCCCCAGGCCCCAGTTCTAAACACCACAGTGTGATTACGTTTCTGCCCTCTTTTTTTTAAAAAAAAATTATTTATTTATTCTAATTAGGTACATGTGACAGCATAATGCCTTTTGATTCATTGTACACAATTGCCGCACAACGTTGCATTTCTCTGGTTGTACATGATGTAGCATTGTATCATATGTGCAGTCATATATGTACCTAGGGTAATGATGTCCATCTCATTCCACCATCTTTCCTGTCCCTATCCCTTTTCCCCTCCCCTCTCTCCCCTTTGCCCAAAGTTTATTCATTTTTCCCAAGCCCCACACCATTATGGATCAGCATCCACTTATCAAAAAGAACATTCAGCCTTTGGTTTTTTTGGGGGGATTGGCTTACTTTGTTTAGCATGATATTCTCTAACTCCATCCATTTACCTGTAAATGTCATAATTTTATTCTCTTTTAATGCTGAGTAATATTCCATTGTGTGTGTGTGTGTATATGTGTGTGTGTGTGTGTATATATATATATATATTACAGTTTCTTTATCCATTCAATATTGAAGGGCATCTAGGTTGTTTCCACAGTTTAGCTATTGTGAATTGAGCTGCTATAAACATTGAGGTGCCTACATTACTACAGTATTCTGATTTTAAATCCTTAGGGTATAGACAAAGGAGTGGGATAGCTTAGTCAAATGGTGGTTTCATTCCAAGTTTTCTAAGGAATCTCCATACTGCTTTCCAGATTGGCTGCACCAATTTGAAGTCCCATCAACAATGTAAGAGTGTGCTTTTTTCTCCACATCCTCACCAATGCTTATTGTTGCTTGTATTCTTAATAACTGCCATTCTGACTGGAGTGAGATGATATCTTAGAGGAGTTTTGATTTGCATTTCTCTAATTGCTAGAGATGTTGAACATTTTTTCATATATTTGTTGATTGATTATATATCTCTTCTGAGAAGTGTCTGTTCAGGTCCTTAGCCCATTTATTGATTTTGTTGTTTGGTTTTTAGTGTTAAGTTTTTGAGTTCTTTATATATCCTGGAGATTAGTGCTCCATCTGACATGCATCACAATGGGGACTAACTTTCAACACACAAACCCTTGGGGACTACACTCAACCCATATCCAACTCATAGTAGCCTCCATCACAGACTTCCACTACAGAATTTATGAGGGTCTTGGAACAATGATTTTAAAGATTCCTCTAAGCTTATTCAAAAATTCAACTTTAACTTAAATTGTTGTTTTCTAAAGGGAAATAATTTCTAAGCTGAAAGTACTTCTAAATCAAATGTATTCATGCTGGTACTATTTCAAATTCATCAAGACCAAGAACATAATGTCTGTATTTACATATGAATGGCTTATTAGCTCAATAAGTAAACCCATATTGGGGGAAAACAACTGGTTTTTCAATGTGGCCATGACTTCAATGTTCTTCCTACTTATGTAACAGATTAAACACTTTTTCTTTTTACTAAAGTCAACAGCAAACGTGGGAGCAAAATCACTTTGTAGAATTGTGAGGTGAAGCTCTAGGTGCTAGAGAGCTTTACAATATTCTAAAGGCTAGCTTCAGACATGGAGCTAACAAAGATGAGTCAGTAATTGATTTATTCATTCCATTCAATATAACCCTAATCAGCTAGTTATCCAAGTTGACTAGCAAATCAAAAACCTTCCAGGCAAAAATGTCACTCAGTTACAAAATCAGCCTGCTACTCATGGCTTGTAGCTGTGCCTCTCCATGGTCTCTTCAAGGGTCCCTAGTAAGGGTACTTCTCTGGGAGCCAAGTCCAAGTTGGTACTCAGCATCTGTCGGAGTGGTACTCCATTCCTACCTGCTTTGTTCCATATCCCACCAGTGGTTTCAGACCTCTAAACATGGGCTTTGTCCAGGATATGTGTGTGGTCCTTACTGTGTGTGTGTGTGTGTGTGTGTGTGTGTGTGTGTGTGGGAGAGAGAGAGAGAGAGAGAGAGAGAGAGAGAGAGGAGAGAGAGAGAGAGAGTTAGTTCCTTATTCTTGCCCATCTTTCTGACATCTGCACTCTCCCCAAGACTTTCTATTCCTACAGCCTCTGGCTTGCCTAGGGTTATGACATCTCAATTCTATTCTGACTTGGCAGTACATTCACTCTGTTAAGCATGACCTCCCACAGTCCTCAATTCTTACCATGATTACAGTGGCCCACACCCCAATATCACACAGTGGAAGGTATGCTTGTGAGTCAGAGACTATCTGGCTTTGAAAGAACTCAGAAGCTCAAAAGTGTTTCTATTCCTCAGGTGCATGTGTTCCTTGTCCTATGTAGACATTAGTTTTCATGCACTGTGCTGGCTTTGGATATGCACCTAAGCAAACATAATCTTAAAAGGTAAATAAAGGAAAGGACCAGGAACTGGGAGTTAATGTATCGATTTCTGATTCTAACTCTGCCACTAAGATCAAACCACTATGTGATCTTCAGTGAGTCATTAACCCTCTAGGTCTGCTTTCTCATCTGTAAAATTAAAGGATTTTGTAATTTCAAAGTTCTCTTTCAGCCATGAAATGCTATTACTGTATTCTACAGAAGTAATTATGAAATGAATTCCCAGATATGTTTAAAGACTTCAGATATTATCTACTGTTACTTACTCAGGCCATTTGTCCCTTCCATTAGTGTGGGCAATTGAAAGTCAATTATGTTCTCTCTCTCAGGCAAGGCTATTACGAAGATTCCCTATAAACCGCCACTCTAATAGAAGATCTGAATGAATAACTTAGTGCCCCTGTTGATTAAAGCATTTGGAAAGATTCATCCATATCAACTTATAAGTTTGGAGACTCAGAACCCATAAGTTGAATGCCTACTATGGGCCAGGGATTCAGCTAAGTATTTTACTTCCTCAATTCCAATCCTCACTATCTGAAAGTTCAGTATGATCTCCATTTCATAGAATCAGAGTGGTTGTTTAACTTGCCCAAAGTCACAGCTCTAACAAATAATGGTGGTAGAACTCAAAATATAAGAGCCCTACTTTGGGCTGACCTACTAATGAGGACTAAAGAGGGCATTTAACATCTCAGTTGGGGTACAAGCAAACACAGAACTGGAGCTACCTACTATAGCACATACAAATAGTAAAACTTTACATTGCATTTATTAGTATTTATATCATAGACTTTCCAAAAAATAAGGAGAAATGGATTCTCCTAGGGATGACTTTAAATTTGCCTAATGTGAAAAAAAGAATATAAAGTCGATAAATTTTTTCAAATTACATTACACACATATACACACAAACATATCTATTTAGTGTATCTAAAAATCTAGTTATAGCCAGGCATAGTAACACATACCTGCAATATCAGAGGCTCAGGAGACCAAGGAAGGAGAATTTTAAGTTGAAGGTCAGCCTGGGCAGTTTAATAAGATCCTTAGTACTTAGAGAGATACTGTCTCAGAATAAAAAATTAAAAGGGCTTGGGGTATAGATCAGTGATAGAGCAAGCCTGGGTTCAATCTCCAGTACCACAAAATTAATTAATTTTTAAAAATCTAGTTATAAATAAAAACATATAAATGACTCTGTATGAATAAAAACATGTAAATGAATAAGGAAATATAAAATGTAATAAGTAAAAATAAAGATTAAAATAAATGGGAAATATAGAAATGGCTTATTTTAACTCAAAACTTGGTGTTTAAAAAATTAAAAAAGAAATTATCACAACCAAAGATTAAGAGACTATAAAGTTAAAATACAGTCCAAATACAATGGAAATTTAGAATATGATAGATTAGAATTTTTAAAATAATTTTAGGACAACTGGTTAGGTAGGCAGTAGGGAAAGGAAACTAAATCTGGAGTTGTCATTTTGGATACCAAAATTCATTCGTGATATTTTCTTTTCTTATATAAAAAATTAATGCAAGTTGGACCCAAGACTTATATACATAAAAGACCATATATATGTGTATACATACACACACACACACATACGGGAGGGGGAGCCATTAAGTACTGAGTTTTCATTAAACCTAGTAAATAAATATTTTAAGACCCTCTGAATACTCAATAAAACTGCTATACAGAATAGACAAGGTAAAACTTCAAAAGGATAAAAGATGATACCTGATAGAGATGTCATCCAAAATTTTGGAAGATGGAAAACAGATGAGTATGTGATAACTGATCAGGAGTCCTGACAGGCACACAGGCAGTGCCACAGGCTCAGGCCCACAGGGCCACCTGCCGATGAGGAGCGACTAGAGACTCAGACTCAGCAGGTCTAGGGTGGGGCCTGCAGTGCTGCATTTCTAGTGAGCTCCCTGGAGATGGGCAAGGAGGCTGCTGGTCAGAGGCCCACACTGTGTAGGAGGATGCAGAGTGGAGAAAGCCTGAAACATCCCAGGATGTTAGGCACCAGCTATCTCTAGAGGCTGGTATACAGTGTTCAGCGGGAGGTGGTTCAAAGTTACATTTCCAGATTGGCTCCCCAAACCAGGTGACTATTCTCCTCAGTCCCAGAAGGGAATGGGTGCTGTATTACCAGAGAGGCTGAATCAGAGAACCTGACCTTTGGAACATTAAACATAGTAACCAAACCAGAAGACTAAGTGACAATCTGCAAACTCCATAAGATCTTCATCTCCTCCACTGCTGTGTCTCAGAATGCCTGCTCTGTCTCCTCCTACCTAGACCTTGAGGCAGGCAAGAAGAAGGCTGCCCTCTGGAAAAACTGACCAGTTCAAGACCAAGTACTCTTAAGGCAAAACCTGATCAATGAGACCACAGAAAAATTAATATTGTCATCCCAGAAAAGAAATAATGAAAGACAAAAGACAAATAAAAAAATAAAGGCAATATTCACAGTATGCATGAAAAGCAGCAATTTTCTTTATTTCTTTATAGCAAATCTTTATAAGACAACAGACACTTTCAAAAAAAAAGGCAAAAAATATCAAGTAATTCACATAAAATTAAATACAAATGGCTTTAAAACATGAAAATGTACTTAACTTCACTTGAAAATAAAGGCAAATTTAGGAGATACCATTGTTCACACGGTCCGTTGGCAGACACTTGAAAGTTCAGTTATCCTGCTAGAAACTTCAATGAGTGGAAATATAAACAGGTGTGACCCACTAGGAGAAACATTTGACAATACCTATCAAAATTCAAATCGATCCAGCAATTTCATATTAATAGGGATTTATCCTCAAGTAACTCACATGTAAACAAAGACATATATACAAAAGTAGCCATTGTGACATTGCTTTCAATAGCATGCAATTAGAAATGACCTAACAAACCAGTGACAGGAGGGTGATTAAATAAATTATAATAAATATATGACACAGGGGCCGGGGTTGTGGCTTTGCAGTACAGCATTCACCAAGTACGTGTAAGGCACTGGGTTCAATCCTCAGTACCACATAAAAATAAATAAATAAAATAGAGGTACTGTGTCCATCCTAAACCCAAAAGAAAACTATTTTTAAATTTTTACCAAAAAAAATGTGTGTGTGTATACACACACACAAACACAACACACACACACACACACACACACACACAACTTGTATCAGGGCTGGGGAAGGGGTAGCAG
The DNA here is from genome assembly GCF_052094955.1 of Ictidomys tridecemlineatus. Taxonomy (NCBI): domain Eukaryota; kingdom Metazoa; phylum Chordata; class Mammalia; order Rodentia; family Sciuridae; genus Ictidomys; species Ictidomys tridecemlineatus. The sequence goes on along the minus strand of NC_135483.1, from coordinate 137,610,859 downwards.
AGCACTCATCCAACAAACATAAACAAGGCCCTGGATTCAAACCCTAGCACCACACACATACACACCACACACACACACAAAAAAAAGCAACCCTACATGTATCATATTAATGTTAATATTTACACAACCATTTACAAGAAAAGATTGATATTTTAATATTTCTATAAAATGTGTTTGAGAAAAAGTACAAAAGAACAACATTGCGTTAAGTAAAATGTATAAGACATAGATTGCTATGGACTGAATGTGTCCCTCCAAAATTCATGTGGAAACCTTAATCCCCAAAATGCTGGAATTAGGAGTTGGGGTCTTGGGAGATGACCAGAGATGAGGGCACAGACATCATGAAGGAGACTAATGCCCCTAAATGAAGAGACATGAAAGAGATTCTCATCCCCCATCCCCATTTCCTTCCACCATGTTGGTGAACAGCTAGAAGATGACCATGTACAAACAAAGAAGAGGGCCCTTACCAGACATTGATCTGCCAGTGCCTTAAACTTGTACTTACCAGGCTCCACAAATGTGAAAAACAAATGTCAGTTGTTTAAGGCCCCCCATCTATGGCATTTTGCTATAGCAGCCCCAGCTGACTAAGACAATGAATGCTAAAACATTCCAGAAAGCAGTTGCAAATGGCTGTTTCTAAGGGAGACAGATTGATTTTTCATCCTCTACCCACCCTGTTTCACTGCTTGACACTTTTTCACAATACGCATGTGTTGCTTTGTTCTTTATTAACTACCTTCCCAAGAATCATACAGAGACAACTGACAACAACAGGGTAGGGTAAAGAGAGTTTCAGGGTTTCATGCAATGGCTGGGGGCTGAGATTCAAGGAGGATTACCCATGCTTTCTGTACCTGAGAAATAGGAATAATAATAATACACATTTATTTTGGTTACTAATTTGAACCTTAAGACTTGCCCACCGTGCACTTCTTAACAATTAATATCTCATATATTTAAATGCTTTCCAATTCACTGCCTGAAGCTTACTTAGCTCACAGGAATGGTAAGTCTGGACTTGCATCTGAGAGGATAATTTTACTCTGCAATAACAAATGTCTGATTTAGAGCCACCAAGCTGCAAGACCAAACATGACCCACAAAAGTGTAAACACAATCACATCAGGGGCAGGAGATGGTAGTCTTGAGAAGTGTTTGCCTGATGAAAATGAGTCTCCTGGCCTGACATATGAGCCAATGTGCTTGATGTTGATTTCTCAAAGCCAAGAAAGAGTATAATGAACAACTACTTAGCTGTTTCTTTTAAATTTATGGTTTCCCCATTAAAACATTTGAACATAACTTCCACAAAATACCAGGAAAAACATTGCAAAAAATCAACATTTTTCATAAAACCATTGCCTCTAGCCTTATTCTTTTTTATTTTTTGGTAGTGGTAGATGGACAGAATACCTTTATTTATTTTTATGTGGTGCTGAGGATCAAACCCAGTGCCTCATGCATGTTAGGCAAGTGCTCTGCCACTGAGTTCCAGCTCTAGCCTGCCTTATTCTTTTATATATCCATTAAATCATTGAATCTAAATATATGGTCTTCCTTGACCTCATGATTCTATCAAATCTACAAGCAATAAGTAAGTTTTCTGTAGCTTTGAAGCTATCCATTTCAAAAAGAAGAAAAATAAATAAACTTCACAAATCAAAATTCTTTTCAAAAAGATATTCTTAGTAATTCACCCTTGGATGCCTTCATTCTTGGAAGAAATATATGTTCAGGTATTCATGATGTTGTGTCATGGTAACTATAGGTGACTTTGTATGACACAGGGAAAAAAAAATGATAAAGCAAGACGGGATGATATGACAGGGCAGTAGGGGTGTTGGCAGGCAGCTGTATTTAAAAAAGAAAAAAAACTAATTCTAGATTTAAATATTTCTCTTGAGTTCTAGAATCCTTGTTATTGTGGAATCTGGTCACCTATTTCTTGCTTACTTATTGGAGTGGAAATGTTTCTACCATGAGAATAGTTTAATCATAAGATAAATACTCTGAAAACAAATGATTAGGAAACTCCATACAAAGAAGAGACATCCTTCATTCATGACTTCTGGAGCAAGGTAAGAGCATTTAATATATTTATTACTTTTATTCATTCAAATCATTCACCATGATGTCAGTTAAGTAACCTCAAGGCAATGAGTTGGAAATATGTGAGATGTTTGTTAAATGAATGGTTGCAAGAAATATCACCAGGTTCAGAACTACAAAGTTGAATGAATTTCTCAATGTATTTTATGATGATCATTCCCATTTCTCAGATAAAGAGTGGCAAAATGTCTTTTCAAGGCAGATATTACTAAAATTCCCCCTTGGCCAGAGTCCCAACCTGCTGTTCTCTGGATAAGCCATCATGTTAAAACAGATGTTGTCTTTACAGATTAAGACAGTTTGTCAAAATTACATCATTTTGCAGCAGGGTAGAAAGCGCTTGAGGAATAGGTTTTCTCGTACAGCGTGGGTAGGGAAAGTAAATTGGTGTAATTTTTCTTGAAAGGTTCCAGCAACGTTTAAATTTTTAACTTTGCACATCATCTGACCAAGCAATTCTGCTTCTATATGTTAAACAAATAAATACACATAAGTACAAAGACGTCTACACAAGAACGAAGTCATAGCACTGTTTACGGAATTTATAGAGAAGTAATAAAATGAACTATGAAACACCCAATTAATGGAATGCTGTACTATCATGTCAAAAAGAATAGCTGGGCATGATGGCACAAGCCTGTAATCCCAGCAATTTGGGAGGAGACTAAGTCAGGAAGATGGTAAACTCGAGGCCAATCTGTGCAACTTAGTGAGACCTTGTCTCAAAATAAAAATTTAAAAAGGGATTAGAGATTGAAGATGTATTTCAGTGGGAGAGCACTTTGTTGGCATGCTCAAGACCCAGAGGGTTAATCCCCAGTGTTGCAAATAAAAGAATAATGTGTCTGTACAATATTAACCAGCATTAGAAAATGTTTAAGACATGATGTTAAATGAACAGAAAAAAAAGACCCAGACAAGTTTCAAAACAGGATTTAAGAGTACAGCATACATGTTTTAAACAAAGTTTATATTTACATATGCATATTTACATAGGCAAATACATTGATACATTGACAAAATTTTGAAAGGACACACACACGCACACACACACACACACACACACTGCCAATACTGGTGACATGTAGGGAACAAGGTTGGATGGAGGAATCAGAATGGAAAAGGACACTCATTTTTTGTTTGTTTGTTTTGTTTTGTTTTCTGCTTTAGAAGTTTCCTAATGAGACTGTAGATGTGCTTTTCAATTTTTTTTGATGGAAGAAGAAAGATTATAATTTTAAATGTTCGAAATGTTTCAAATATGACTTTTTATAGCATTACTAATCATTTAAACATTGAAATTTTTCAAATTCTCAAAATAAAGTTAGTATACTAGAAATTAACAAAGTGTTACTGCTGAAATAATACCGATTCAGAGATTCATTGATATTATGTTGTTACATTTCTAAGGAAACTGGAAAAAAATTCATTACTTCCATTTTAAAATTAATGCAACAAAAACCCTTTATCTTTAACTTGCACAATTTGGAAGAATATATATACTACAACCCCCACAGCTTTCAAATAAGTTTTGAGAAATTTGGACTTTAACCTTGCCATGCCATGAACATTTTAAGACTTACATAAAAAGGATGGCAAACCATACTGATGATTTTATCGATGACATATATTTTTTTAAGAACACCATTCTATCTATTATGCCGAGTACAAAAACAATAGAAGATTTTAAAGCTTGTTTTATGTTACCCACTTTGTAGAAAAAAAAGAACCCAAAATTTTCTGTTGATTTTTGTATCAAAAGGTATGGGCAGGAATCAATACAATCTATACTCGAAAATTACAAACTTGTTAAGTAGAAAGCAGATGAAAAAGAATTACCCACAGGAACAAAAACTTATAAAGAAACTCAGACTACATGATTGCGCTTCAAAACTACATAAATTAAAAGGTCAAAGAAGAGATACTAGAGTTCAGAAAGTAATGGTTAGAGAACAAAAACACACAGGGAGCAGGACAAAAGAGGGGAAAGACTAAATAAGATCACAGAAACATTAAGAGCAACAGAAAAAACACACGTGAAAAAGATACATGGTAATTATGTGTAAGGAAAATTAATAAAAGCACATAAAAAATTATAAAAGTGAGTATAGAGAAGATTCGAGACATGAAAGGCAAAAGAAATCTAACACATGTATAATTGCTACTTCTGAAGAAGAGAACAAATGGAGAAAAACTGAAGGCATTCCCTCTAAAATCTGGAACAAGACAGGGATGCCCTCTCTCTCCACTTCTGTTCAACATAGTCCTCGAAACACTCGCCAGAGCAATTAGACAGACGAAAGAAATTAAAGGCATAAAAATAGGAAAAGAAGAACTTAAATTATCACTATTTGCAGATGACATGATTCTATACCTAGCAGACCCAAAAAGGTCTACAAAGAAACTATTAGAGCTAATAAATGAATTCAGCAAAGTGTCAGGATATAAAATCAACACGCATAAATCAAATGCATTCCTGTATATCAGCAACAAATCCTCTGAAATGGAAATGAGGACAACTACTCCATTCACAATATCCTCAAAAAAAAATAAAATACTTGGGAATCAACCTAACAAAAGAGGTGAAAGACTTATACAATGAAAAATACAGAACCCTAAAGAGAGATATAGAAGAAGATCTTAGAAGATGGAAAAATATATCCTGTTCATGGATAGGCAGAACTAACATCATCAAAATGGCAATACTACCAAAAGTTCTCTATAAGTTCAATGCAATGCCAATCAAAATCCCAACGGCATTTCTTGTACAAATAGATAAAGCAATCATGAAATTCATATGGAAAAATAAAAGGCCCAGAATAGCAAAAACAATGCTAAGCAGGAAGTGTGAATCAGGCGGTATAGCGATACCAGACTTCAAACTATACTACAGAGCAATAGTAACAAAAACAGCATGGTACTGGTACCAAAACAGGCGCGTGGACCAATGGTACAGAATAGAGGACACAGAAACCAATCCACAAAATTACAACTATCTTATATTTGATAAAGGGGCTAAAAGCATGCAATGGAGGAAGGATAGCATCTTCAACAAATGGTGCTGGGAAAACTGGAAATCCATTTGCATCAAAATGAAACTGAATCCCTTTCTCTCGCCATGCACAAAAGTTAACTCAAAATGGATCAAGGAGCTTGATATCAAATCAGAGACACGGCGTCTGATAGAAGAAAAACTTGGCTATGATCTACATACTGTGGGGTCGGGCTCCAAATTCCTCAATAGGACACCCATAGCACAAGAGTTACCAACTAGAATTAACAAATGGGACTTATTCAAACTAAAAAGTTTTTTCTCAGCAAAAGAAACAATAAGAGAGGTTAACAGGGAGCCTACATCCTGGGAACAAATCTTTACTCCTCACACTTCAGATAGAGCCCTAATATCCAGAGTATACAAAGAACTCAAAAAATTAGACAAAAAGACAACAAATAACCCAATCAACAAATGGGCCAAGGACCTGAACAGACACTTCTCAGAGGAGGACATACAATCAATCAATAAGTACATGAAAAAATGCTCAACATCGCTAGCAGTCAGAGAAATGCAAATCAAAACCACCCTAAGATACCATCTCACTCTAGTAAGATTGGCAGCCATTATGAAGTCAAACAACAACAAGTGCTGGCAAGGATGTGGGGAAAAGGGTACACTGGTTCATTGGTGGTGGGACTGCAAATTGGTGCAGCCAATTTGGAAAGCAGTATGGAGATTTCTTGGAAAGCTGGGAATGGAACCACCATTTGACCCTGCTATTCCCCTTCTCGGTCTATTCCCTAAAGACCTAATAAGAGCATGCTACAGGGACACTGCTACATGGATGTTCATAGCAGCACAATTCACGATAGCAAGATTGTGGAACCAACCTAGATGCCCTTCAATAGATGAATGGATAAAGAAAATGTGGCATTTATACACAATGGAGTATTACTCTGCATTAAGAAATGACAAAATCATAGAATTTGGAGGGAAATGGATGGCATTAGAGCAGATTATGCTAAGTGAAGCTAGCCAATCCTTAAAAAAAAAATGCCAAATGACTTCTTTGATATAAGGGGAGTAACTAAGGACAGAGTAGGGACGAAGAGCAGGAGAAGAAGATTAACATTAAATAGGGATGAGAGGTGGGAGGGAAAGGGAGAGTGAAGGGAAATTGCATGGAAAGGGAAGGTGATCCTCAGGGTTATACAAAATTACATACAAGAGGAAGTGAGGGGTAAGGGAAGAATAATACAAGTGGAAGAAATGTTTTGCAGTAGAGGGGGTCGAGAGAGAAGAGGGGAGGGGAGGGGAGGGGAGGGGGGATAGTAGAGGATAGGCTAGAGAGCAGAATTCATCAGATACTAGAATGGCAATATGTAAATCAATGGAAATGTAACTGATGTAACTGATGTGATTCAGCAATCTGTATACGGGGTAAAGGTGGGAGTTCATAACCCTTTTGAATCAAACTGTGAAATATGATATATCAAGAAAGATGTAATGTTTTGAACGACCAACAATAATAAAAAAAAGAAAAAAAGTCACCCTTAAAATAAAATAAAATAAAATAAAATGAGTTTCCTGTAAAAAAAAAAAAACTCCTTAGATCTGAACCCTGAGTAAAGGATTAGACATTGGCTGGAAAATGAAATGGGGACTGATGAAGAGAGCGTTTGGTTCTGTTTTAATAGAACATTAGAGGGGGGAAACTGCTTGCCAAACAAGAAACTGTTGTTTCAAAATTGTGGAGTATGTTTTCCTTTTTCAGTAAGAAAAAGAATTCTAAACCACGAGATTGTCTTTGAAGCACTAAGAACATTTATTCCATGCTCTTTATTATGTTTTTTTTCTAAACATCAAAAATATTTAAAAAGTTTCCGTAAGTTGAAGGGAAAGCTCTTAGTAACTATCCTTTTAAGCGGGTTTGCCTCAAACTCACTATTACCCTAGCAAATGTGATTAATAACAGCACAGCTGGTAACCAGGGCTCAGGATGAGAAGGTTAAGGAGAGGAGATTCCTTCCCAGTCAGGAGATGCCAGTCAGCCAGATGTTTTAGATTTGAAGACAGAGTAGGTTCTGAGCAAGAGGAGAAGGGAAGATGTGGAAACATCAAGCAAATGAGTCCTGCCATCAAAAGCAGAGGCAAGCAATAGTCCTGAATTGGTGACCAGGTACCCTCCACCCAATCCTACAGGACTTGGCACTGCACCAAGGGTGGACAGCCAGGAGGGAGCACAGGTACCCACACTGGCCAGCCTGCTTCCTGCCTAGAGAGAAATCCACCACTAAGCTCTGCAACTCAGGAAGGCAACTTCCCAGCAGCTGGAATTCCCTATCACTTCCCTGGCTCAACTCTAAAATAACAGTGAACTACACTGGCTTGTTTACTTCAGGAACTTAGCTCTTTCAAATTAGCCACAGGTATCTGACTCTAGCAAAAGTAAGCTTCACACATTGTAAAACTCAAGAAAGCCCCGCACATGAAACCCAGGCAGCGCACCACTTGACTGCCAGCACCCTGCTGAGAAGGAGCATCTGGTTCACAACCACCACCTGCACAGCTATTTTTGTTCTCTCCCCAGTCCCTTAACAATGTCACAAGCAGCTGGCGAAGTGTGGGTACTTCACAAAAGACACTTAGCATACACTGAGATGAAGGTAGGAGGAAAACACAGGATCAACCAAGAACTGGCCCTGGGCACTTGCAGAATGCACTCTGCCCTGCAGAGCTCCAACCCACACTTAATAGGATGACCTTTGATTGCCTTTTAAAAGAAGCCATGAAATGTGGCACCTGGACAGAGGGGGCGGGCCAAACACCTGGATCACCAAGGACACTTCTTCCTATACCACCCTGAGTCCATCACACACAGGCAGTGACTGTGAAAAGGCCCCTGGCTGGTGACCAGCATAGATTTCCTAGAGTGAGCAATCAGATAGGGTGACAAGCATTCCAGGTTTCTCTGGATGGACGGTCATTCACAGTAGCAGTACCGGGGGTTCCACAGCAGCCACGCTCTGCAGAGGGCTAGTCATTTCAAGGCTCTGGGCCTTGGTATCTTGACATGTAACACACAACGTGAGGTGGAAGTTTTCTGCTTGTTTTTAATCTGTGTCAGTAGTTCTCCAAGTGTGGCCTTATATCATTGGTGCATTGACACAGGACATGGCAGTGGTGTTCCAAAGGGAATGGGACTCATGAGCATGGGGGGGCAGAGGAGACATATTTTCATCCTACCTATGTGTATAATTGGCTTCACGTGGTTCTCATAAAAGGCAAACTAACTTAGTCAATTTTATTTTATTTTTTTAAATCCTTTACAGAAAATTCACCCCTTGTTGTATGCACCCAGGACAGACAGTTCTGATACACCACTGTTGTCTGACCGATGGTAGATGGTACATTTTTTAATAAATAGTTTCAATTTCCTTTCAAAGTACAGTGTCTGTGATTCTATTAAACTACAACTGTACTTGAGGCAGCTTTTGGCAATTTGTCAGTCTAGAGCAGTGTGGTTTCATCTTTGCCTTACTTCTTTATTTAAAAGACAACCTACCAAAAAGGTCACATTTAATCATCTTAAAATGCCCTCCATTGATGCCTTAAAATTGGAATATTTTAAAAATTACTTACATGGCTATTTACATTTTAAATTATAAAGAGCTGGAAAAATGCCTACAGTTGAAAGCAGGTGCAAATCCCTTTTGAACTAATTTGGTCAGGCAGGTTGGCCACACACATATCAATGGAAGTTCAAATTTGGGGATGTAGATTTGTCTCTCTTAAGGAAAAAATACATAGATGTAGTATTTTCAGTCAATTTTGAATGTTTGCCTTTTTATAAATGCTATTAGATTCAATTTCTTTTTTATTAAGGATCATATTAAGGTAGTAATCTCCCAGAATTAAAATTTTCAAAGAAATCAATAAATATCAGTCCCAAGGCTCTCGTTAGGTAAAGTATTTCTGAGTTGTCTAAATATGAATGCACAACCTCAGCAAAGTACATCACATGACCATGAGGTAGATGGGGTTCCATTCTTCACTAAGCTAAGCTTCCAAGGTTACCTTTCTGCCTGTTACCAGTGGAAGAATGAGAATCTTCTTCAGAAGAAAAGAAAATAGATTAAGGGAAGATAATAGAGAAAGTAAACTCAAATGACTTCACTGCCAACCCTACACTGGGTCTGTCAAGAATGGATCTGACGTGCATGTTGATCACATAAAGGGAAGGCCAGCGAGGTCTCATTTCTGGAAATAAGAACCCCATCAATCATACTGGAGGCGACTGTGTGTTGGTGTGTGTGAATGACTGGGACAAACCAGAAGAACAAGTGTTCGCTCGTTCAGTGAGCTGTGCATTGTCCTCAACACAATGCACACATTATTTCATTCAATCCTCATGGCAACTCTATGGGTTTCAGGTGGAAAGTGAACTTGATTAGGTTAATTCGCTCTTTAGACCTGTAGCCAGTAAGTGGCAAGAGCAGAATGTAGCCCAGGTCTCAAATCAACGTGATGCCAAATGTGATGTTTGCCATTTACCAGTGAGGGAAGAACTAATCCATTTTCCCTTGAGACCATCTGCAATAAAAGAGGACTTTCGGGGCAAGACTAGGGGTGGGAGGTAGATTGGGATATCAGCCTAAGGCTTCCTCCACTGAAACTCAGCTTCTTTAGAAAACTCTATCCAGAAGAAGACCATCCTCTCAGGAGCCCTCTCCAATGGCACAGAACCCAGAGGTGTTGGGCTCAAAGTGCACACACAGTTGCCCATCTCTTGTTTAAAACCTCACTATTAGAAATATTTTTTCTGCTACCAAATACAAGCAGATTCCCTGGGCACAATCCACATCATTATGAACAGTTGAGGGGAAAAAGGCTTCAACGCATTCTACTCCTTAAATAGGCACCATGCTAAAGAGATTGGTGCTGCAAAGCCTAATACTCTAAATATTTACTCTTCAATAGAACAAGCAAATCCTCCAGTCCTGGGATCAAATATATAAACAGGCCCTACTGCCTCCACAAGCTGCACCCTCTCCCTGGGTCCCTGTCCACCCAGCACACTCAATCAAATTACACAACATAATTTCTCAAGTAGGTGCTAAACCCTACACTGTGGTATCAAGTATGTTCTACACAGTGTGTACTTTCATTGAGTCCCCTTTAAATACAGTTTCCCATGATTCCTCCAATCCTACAGCATAGGCATATTCTCCATTCTTCAAGTGAGGACACCAAATTTCACAGAGTATGTTATCCACCGCTGCACAGATGACACCGGGGAATGTTTGAATTTAATCCCCAATTTTGTAACTTTTCTGATATTCCATTCATTCTCCTCTTAATTTTAGTTAGGAATGTACATTTCTAATTAATTACAATAAACATACAAAGCAATAACATACTTTAAATGCACAGTCAACATCAAGCCTACCCAAGCACTCAAAGATACACACATACCTACTGACACACAAAGCCTTTATTAATGATCTCCTACTCTCCATAATGCCTAAATGATTGATTGCTTTTTTTCTCAATTTTCCTTCACTCAAGCTATCCTATCGTGTCCAAACTGTCACTGTACCTAAACGACTAAGTCATTTCATTCTGCTGTGAAGTGGAGATCTATTAAAACAAGCTCCACAGAGCCACTCAGACTAGCTGTCAGCTTTTACTCTGACACTGGCCAAACTGTCCCCAGACAAGATTTTGAGTGGTTTTCTCTATCTTCTCCCTCACTCCAAACTGTAGGCTGTTCCTCTTCTCTCCAAACTTCCCAGTGACTTTAGAGGATCCGCACCATTGATACTGGGAAGGAAGAGAAGGAGGGAGGAGAAAGGAAAGGATAGAGTAAAAGGGAAAAAATGGAGGAAAAGAAAGAAAAGATACTCTCAGCAACAGTTTCAGGAGGGCAAGGATATCTTGGTTAGCAGAAACTTCAAAGATAAGATGTGACATTTATGGGACAATGGCATGACACAAACAAATGTTAGTCCTAGGTCACTGTGTAAAAGGATTACCTAGTAAAGGAATGTATCTCTCCCGCAATTAAAAAACATTTGTATATTTCCAACCCCACCCCTACCCAAAAAGTAATCAAAAAAACAACCTCACAATCCAATTCTAAGATAATAAAGGCAAAACAAGAGCAGTCCATTTTAAAGGACAGAGGTGAGGAAGAAGAAAGTTCTTTAAGGTAAAAATCAACTGCCCAAAATATTCTCATAGATGAGTTACAGAAAAGAGAGTCTTGTACAATGAGTATACTTTAGAATAAACATCAAAAACTACCGTTCTATAATGTGCCTGGCAAGGCTTATCATCTGATTGTCTTTATAATATGTAGCTTCTGAGGAAAATTACCTTCTCCAGTATTCAAATGTTGAAATCATTGCTTACAAAATGCACATAAAATCAAACTGAAAGACAGGGAGATAGGTCAAATCTGACCATGACCCACCCAAAGCTCCCCAGGACTCATCTGTGGCCTAGGCCACTTGTCTGGAGAGAACTTTATCCTATTATCCTGGTTCACTTTAAATGGATTATGTGCTCACCAGGATGCCTTCTTCAATCCCGGGGATCCTCTACAACCACACCCAGCTCTCCTTTTCTGTACACGCCCCCTTTCATTTATTAAATTGCACTATCAATGAGGTAAGTTGTTTGTTTGGTTCCAGTGCAGTGTTGCACAGATGATTCAGGGAAATGTTTGGATTTAATCCCAAATTCTGTAATCTCTCTGATATTCCATTCATTCTCCTCTTAATTCCCAAAAGACCCCAGGATGCTCCCATTACTATCTGAATATTAAACCTTCCTTCCATTTCTCCTCCCCTCCCGACTACCCATGACCAATGGTTCTGGAAAGAAGAGGTGCTCTCTCACATCTGAAGAGAATTGTGCATTAAAAAAAGAAATAAAAGGGAGGGGCTGGGGATGTGGCTCAAGTGGTAGCGCGCTCGCCTGGCATGCGCAAGGTGCTGGGTTCGATCCTCAGCACCACATAAAAATAAAATATAGATGTTGTGTCCACCAAAAACTAAAATATTTTTTAAAAAGTGCTTGAGGAAACTGAGATCAAGAGGACTTGGACATGTGCTCCAACTAGAAAAATGCTATGCTTAGAAAATGAAGAGAGTTATTTTTAGTAAGTGACTTTTTCTTTTAAGTCAGTGAAACTTCTACTGCTTTTTCTTTTATTGTGGTAAAATACATAAAACATAAAACTTCCAATCTTAATTCTTTTTAAGTATATCATTACTTTTTAATGTTAAATAATATTCTATCGTATGTTGCTATGGTCTGAATGTTTGGGACCCCCTCCCAAAATTCCTATATTCAAACATAATTACCAGTGTGATAGTGTTAGAAGGTGGAGTCTTTGGGAAGTGATTAGGTCACCAGGACTGGACCCTCATGAATAGGATCAATGCCCATATAAAAGGCCTGAGAGAACTGCCTTACCACTTCTACAATGGAAAAAAACAGCAAGAAGGTGCCATCTGTGAACCAGAAAACAGGTCCTCATCAGACAGCAAATTGGATGGCATCTTGAATTTCCAAACTGTGAGCAATAAATTCCTATTTATTAATTATTCAGTTCATGGTATTTTGTTATAGTAGCCTATACAGACTGAGATGAAAGTATCTATCACATTTTGTTCACCCATTAATCCACCCATGGACTATTAGGGTTGCTTCTAACTTTTGATTATTGTGAAATATGCTGCTATAAACATGGCTAAGACCCTGATTTCAATTCTTTACAGATTTGAACCAGAAGTGAAATTACATCAGATGGTAATTCTATCTTAATTTGGGGGGGATCATTTATACTATTTTCCATAGTCACTGTACCATTTTACTTTGCCACCAACAGTGCAAAAGAGATCTAATCTGTCCTCATCCTAGTGACACTTGATTTTTTCTATTTTGTTTGCTTGCTTTGATACAACCACCCTCATGGTTATGAGATGTTACCTCATTATGGTTTTAAATTGTATTTTCATAAGGATTCTATTAAGTCATTTTAAACTAAAAGTTTGGAAGGACAATGTACAGGAGTTAGGCTCTATCTAAGTTTCCCTTCATAAAAATTATTCATTCTTTGTTTGTTTGTTTTTGGGTACAGGGGATTGAATCCATGAGTGCTTAACCACGAAATCACATCCCCAGTCCTTTTTTATATTTTATTTAGAGACAGGGTCTCACTGAGTTGCTTAGGGCCTCACTGAGTTGCTTAGGGCCTCGTTAAGTTGCTGATGCTGGCTTTGAACTCCTTCTGCCTCAACCTCGAGAGCCGCTGGGATTACAGATGTATGCCATTGTACCTGGCTAAAATCATTTATTCTTGAGGGCTCACTCTTCTACCCAGCCCTTGATCTTGCCTCACTCTCTATACTAGAGTCAGGAGATTGTCTACTTCATCCTCCTGACTGCATCTCTACCATTGTGTAGAGTCTGAGAAGCTTCCTTCCTAAAGTCTGGAGAGAAATAAGGCAAAGAGAAATGGATGGGAGTAATCATATGACCAAAGAAACAGATCCATCAAGACCATTAAGAAGAAGGAGATACTAAGCAACTCAGTGAAACCCTGTTTCTACATAAAATACAAAATGGGCTGGCAATGTGGCTCAGTGGTGGAGTGTACCTGAGTTCAATCTCCCCTACTTCCCCACCCCCCAAAAAAAGAAGTAGGATATAATGATGTCAGCGACCACTTTCCCACCAAAAAAAAAAAGGACAAACCTCATCTTCTCATCTCAATAGGAAAATATACATAAATTCAGAGAAAGTGAAATACAAGTAACTAATGAATATTTGAAACAAGTTCATCTTGAGTAATATAAAAACATATTCCACCTTAGGACAATAATAATTTTTTCAACTCTCAAAGCAAAAATTTATTCAAATGATAACAATCTGCATTCTGATAAGGACTTACAAATGGGTATATCATTTCTGCACAACTATTTGGTAACTTGCATCCATCAAGAGCACTAAAATAGGGCTGGGGATATGGCTCAGTGGTAAATTGTTTGCCTAGCATGCATGAGGTCCTGGATTCAATGCTCAATACTGCAAAAAAAGGGGGGGGACAATAAAATTTATCCTTTGGGGCTTAGAAATCCCACTTCTAGGAAATATTCCTCAGAAATCAATAGGAAATGAGAGATGTATTTACTAAAAATAGCCTAAGTTTCCAACAATATATAGGAACAAAGTAAGTGAACATAGCTGCTGTATAGAATAATGTAGTCAGTGAAAACATTTTTAAATAAATTTTATTACATGGAAAATGTTCAAATTATATCATTAGATGACAACAGACTATATATAGAACCATATAGTGTGTGTGTGCGTGCGTGTGTGTGTGTGTGTGTGTGTGTGTTATCTTATAATATTCAAACTAGGAGATCACCAAAATTATTAGATCAAGAATCCAAGTCCCAAATACCTACATTGCTATTTTAAGCTGTATAAAGTGAGATGCATTTCCTAAATTCTCAACCCTTGGTTCCATCTGTAAAATTGGGTAAAAATGGGCAGCTACCTCACAGGGAATGGCAGAGTTCTAAATGAAGTAAACCATGTAAAGTAATAAATTTAGACTAAAATTAGTTTTTTACTTTTATTTTCAAAAACTGGAAAATTATTCATTAAAAATGGCAGTCATTAATAGCAGTCAAAAATAAAATAAGTGGCAAGCACTGTGTCAGTTTTGGAACATGTGCCCTGGGCATGCAATCATCCACAGTGTTACTAATACACTATGAGGATCACCTTCCTGTTTTTGTTCATGCTACAGCATAATGTTTGGCACAATTAATGATGTGCCAAGAAAGAATGCAAACAAAAAAAATTGCTTTAAAAGAGGGTGGGAAGAAGGAAGAAATCTAAGAGTAAAGTTTCAGAAATAAAAATTCTCAGGGCATCACTAATATAGAATGATATTTGTGTTTTAAGAGGTGATCTTGTTTACCTTTTTAATAAAAAGAAATAAAAATAGTTTCTAGAAGCATTAAGCAACCAGCTATTATCAAACAAAATCTGGAACCCCAGTATCCTGACTCAAGAATATTTAAGAAAGGATCAAAAGAAAAATTTGAAAGTCCTGACTATAAAAATTTAAAAATCAATAGCTTTAGAAAATCTGGTTTTGCCTAGTAATGGAGGAAGAAATGTCAAGCATATGTAATAATCATTTAAAGGTTTCATGTACTTAAATTCTACCACTTGCAAAAAAAAATTTAATCAGGTAAGAAAAATACATGAAGAAAGCTTGAGGAAGGTGTACTGATGTCAGACAGAGCCATAAGCCTAGTATGTTGATGGAAGAAATTCACATAACACTGAGTTTTCCTTCCCTTGCCACCTGCCCTTTCCCATCACAAAAGACCATCACTTCTGAAATACAAACTAGAGATCCAGGAGAAAACTATCTAGCCCTATCTAAAGAGATCAGATACCCTCAACAGAAAACTACCTGCTCAGGCATTCTATGGCACTTCTCATTAAAAGTAAAGTTTTATATATATATATATATATATATATATATATATATATATATATATATATATATATATATATATTTTATTTTATTTGGGAATAAATCATGGATATATATTAAATCCATGATTTATTCCCAAATCAACATATTATGAATAGCTACCCTGTAAATGCAAACCTTTTATTTTGTGAAACGAAGAAATTGTACTGAAATTCTGCAAAGAATACGATCCCTTTCACTTTAGGTTGTTTACCAACAAAATATCCATTGTAATTTATTTTTTTCTAGCCCAATCAGAAGCTGTAGGAGGCAACCTATGGGTGTGTGAACCCAATTCTTGCTTCTTACACCAGACTCTTGCATAGCAGGTATCCAGTCTTAACATGAATCCTATGACCATTTGATTACCTAAGGTACATTTATCAATCACTATTGAAACCACTATGAGGTTCCTCAAAAGACTAGGAATGGAACCATCACATGACCCAGCTAGACTACCCCTTCATGTTTATCCTAAGAATTAAAATCAGCATATTACAGTGGTATATGCACACCTTTGTTTAAAGCAGTATAAATCACAATAGCCAGGTTATGGAACCTGTCTAAGAACCCATCAATGGATGAATGAATAAAGAAATGTGAGATAGATAGATAGATAGATAGATAGATAGATATAGATAGATATAGATAGATATAGATATATATGAATTTTATTCAGCCAAGAAGAAAAATAAAATTATGTCATTTACAGGAAAATGGATGAAACTTGAAAACATCATGTTAAGCAAAATAAGCCAAACTCAGAAAGTCAAGGGTTGTTTGTTTTCTCTCATATGTGTAAACTAGAGAGGAAAAGGGAAAAGAAAGGTGGTGGCAATATTATGAAAACAGAATAGAAATGAGTAGAATATAGGAAAGGGACCAGAGGGAAGAAGAGGGCAGGGATACTGGCAAATACTGGGAAATGATATTGGTCAAATTATATTGTTATTGTTATATTGCGTGTATGTATGAATATGTAACAATGAATTCCACCATAATGTACAATTAAATTAATGCACCAATAAAAATGGGAAAAAATTAAAATGATAGATTTACAAATTTCATGTACAGCAATGACTACAGGAGAAAACAATGTAAATAAGCTGTTATCAAAAACTCTTGAAATACATCTGAAGATATCAGTCTACTCATTACAGGGCACATTATAGGAACATCCTTCAGTAATGAACTTTACCTCATATCTCACTTTTCCTGGCAGTCACTTACTCACTCCTCTCCCCCAACACATTCCCTCCCCCTCCTCTTTCCCTCCCTTCTCTTCTCCCTTCCCCTTCCTCTCAACTGTCCCATAGTACCTTACCCAAGGCTGCTGGTAAGGTAAATGATGAGACAAAGCTTGCTGGCTATATATTCCCTGTCCCACAATAAGACAGTGCTGTTCCTTGAAGTTTGGGGGACACAGATCATTGGGGGCTGAATGGCTAGACAGCCCATGGAGTCAACCACAAGAGAGGTGACGCTCCTCACATAGCTTGGCATTCCAACAGTCACCCTGTCAGGAATGAGCTACTCATTTCTTTCCCAGTCAGGTGTCAGTTTTGCTCTGGGTTTCATATAAAGAGGAAGGACAAAAGGAAGCAATTGTTTCTTTGATGAATCTTCTTTGTTGGTTTTCCAAAATACTGCAGCTTTTCAAAGCAAAAATGACAACATTCCAAATGATTGTTTACTCAAAAATACTAAAATAATAAAAACTAAACCATTGCCTAGAGTATTTCTATTAAAAAAAAAACTATTCTGAGAGGACTTATTTCTGCCTGCTAAAACATGACATTTAGCCTGCCACAAAAGTCTCATGAGATAATAATTAGTAAGCTTCAAATACAGAGGACTCACAGGATTCAGGGAATCGGGAGGGAAAGCAACCTTAGATTACAGTGGCCATTTGCTTCATTGTGTACATGAGAAAATAAGCAGAGATAAATTAGGAGGCTGCCCCAGAATGAGGTAAGTTTTGACTACAACTTGGTTGTTCTGACTCCCTATCAATACTTTCTGCATCTCTCCCTCCCAAACTCACAAAGAAGAAAATGCATTAAAGTTACCTTTTACAACAGTGACACAAATAATTTGTTTCCAAACAGGGAATCAGCAGAACTTTAATCCCACATTTAGGAATACCATAACAAAACACATTTTTGAAAACAAAGTGGAGTTGGAAGAAGCATTTATTAAAAATTCCTAAGAATGGTTTATTGAGCTTAAACAAACATGAAATCAAGAAAATTAATAAAATACATGATAATGCTACAATTAGCAAATAATATTTTGTTCTCTGTCATCAACTCAATAACATAATAAAATGGCATACACTATAATTTCCATTCTAAGAAAAGCCATTCTTTTTTTTTTTTTTCCTTTTTTAAACAAGAAATATTTTGCTCTGTCAATCAAGTAGTATCTAAATTGGCCCTTTTGGTCCCTGCCCAGAGTTAAGCATAGTATAAAGGCTATTCTAAAAACCACCAAGATCTGGGGTATTCATAGACTCATCCAAAAGTCATTGACCTTAGGCTGCTCCATTTTTAACCAGTCATGCTGGGCTCCCATATTGCTGACCATATGCTGCTGCAAAGTGGCATGTGCTGGCCACTAGTGTCTCCACTGTCCACACCCCAACATGGGAGTGAAAACAGAAAAAGCTGTTCAGCTTGGCAAAGCCCAATTCAATTAATTCATGAGTGTTTTTCTTTCTAAAGACAAATACATAAAGATTAAGAAGGCATTCAAATCCATAATTTTAGCCTTAACAAGGGTATTACTGACCTCATTTAATGGAAATAAGAAATTTAAATGATCAAATATTTCCTAAATAGGTTCTCAGCTTTGAAATAAAATAAAACAGTAAAAGCATAAGCAGAATAGAATCTTGAAGGAATCGTTCCTATTACAAAAGCATTTCATCTTACAAAGGAATTCACAACAGGCTTCCTTAAATAATGCTTTCCATTTAGAATACTGCAAAATATTTATGCACAACATGTTAAAAGGGTACTTTAAGTGGGCCCTATTAGTGATAACAATATTGGCTGACTCAGCAAAACTTATTCAAGCTCTTGTTGGACACTACTGGGATGAACACCATTGGTTGGATCACAGAATGTGTCATTTGGATTTGAGAAGAATAGAAACATGCAGAATTTTTAATACAGATGCAACTATACCCTGAGATTTTTTTCAGAGAAAAAGTGACTGAATAATTAAAGATAGTCTGTTATAACTATAGGAAGAGCCTGGTGTGGTGGTGCATGTCTGCAATCCCAGTAACTTGGGAGGCTGAGACAGTAGGATCACAAGTTCAAGGCCAGCCTCAGTAACTTAGTGAGGCCCTGAGCAACTTAGTGAGACCCCGTCTCAAAAAATAAAAAGGGCTAGGGATGTAGGTCAATAGTAAAGCACCCCTGGATTAAATCCCTAGTTAACAACAAGAAAAAAAGAAAGAAGAAAGAAAAGGAAAAAAAAGACAACTATAGAAAGAAATAAAGTAGCCACTCCTCCAGAAGTCAGTTGCATCCTATGGTACATGTACCATACTGGATTATTATTCTGAACATGAATCATAAACTTTCACTTCCCATAGAGGCCATTAAACCACATTAAACCACTTCTATTTGGATCAATGGCCCAAAGGAAATGACCAACTGTCTACATACCAATGTGAGGACATCTGCTATGACTGATGTTTGGAAAGCAGCTGACCCCTGTGTAAACTCTAAGTCAATTCATGGGGTTGTGCAAAGGCAGATAAAAAGGTTTAGGAAGAGGAAAAATGAACTTCCAGGGGGGGCTGGGGTTGTAGCTCAGAAGTAAAGCGCTCACCTAGTGTGTGCAAGTCCCTGGGTTTGATCCTCAGCACCACATAAAAATAAATAAATAAAAACAAAGGTATTGTGTCCAACCACACACATACACAATATATATATATATATATATATATATATATATATTAAAATAAATTTTTAAAAAGAACTTCCAGGTTGTAACTATAGCATTAGTGTTTGTTTCTTTGTTTAAAGATAGAATATAAATACAAAACAATCTCCATTCTCTAAAAATATTTTCCAACTTAATGAACAGCCTAGAACCACCATGGAAAAGAATGTCAGGAAAATGCAACACTCTGCATACAGTTCACCAGCTGCCATGCCTTTGTTCTTCCAAACATAAAATTGAAGATTTCTTTCAGATGCATTACTACCTAAAAATGAATCCAACCAGAATTTATCAGGCAAAAATTATCATATGTCATTCAGCAATTGTGTATGAAGCCTTTAAAATGTGCCAACACCAAACAACCTGCTGGTCCTGAGAACCTGCTTGTCTTTGGAGAGACTGCAAGATTAGACATGACTTCCTATTTTCTTCAAGTAAACATAAGCTGTAGGAACAACTCTTAACCTGCAAATACACCCTCTTTTCCCCTATAAATCTCAGTACTGGATAGGATCAATGTCAAGTTTGTATCAAATTCCAATCATTTTAATATGGAGGGTCTTCAAACTGTTCCCTTTGTGCATGTGATTTCAGCATGAGAAGAGCTGATAGTTCTGACAACAATACTGCCCATTGAAAAATACACCTTCCTTGAACAAAAGATACTTTTTTTTTTCCATGAAGCTTTCTTGCTATTTCCAGCAACAAATGATACAATTGATATATTCTGCAGTCTGCAGTAGTGGTTTCAGGCAAACAGGATACCAAAAGAAAAGCTTAAGAAACAAAATCAAGGTAAGTTGGGGGCAGGGTAGAGAGGTGGCATGGAAGTGGAAATTTGTGGGGTTTATTTCGTTTTTAAGGTGCTGTGATCAAACTCAGGGTCTCTCAAATACAAGGCAAAAGCACTCTACCACTGAACTATTCTAAACCTGGAAGTGAGAATTTGTGATCTAAGAAATTCATGGTTTCCTTTATGAATGGGAAAAGAGAAAAAAAGGGGAAGGTGATGTTTTCAGTTATGAAAAAGACAGAAGTGTGGGCCTCTGGCTAGGTTTTGTTTCAATAACACCCAGAGAATGCACAGCAGGCAAGATCTAACCTATTAACTAAGGCTGATTTCAATGAGAGTAACACAAGTTTGTTTGTGATACAATGGAGATAGCCAACCAAATTGAAGAATTACACCAACACTTATATGACAATTCTTTAAATTATTTTAAGTGTGTTCTGGTGCCAAGAAGAAGTTCATGATTATTAACAGGCCACGGATGTCAATTTCATATGGTCATTTTGCAGGCTATGCACCTGTACTGTCCTAGCCTCTTATAAGGAAACTGCTAATAACATGGAATGTTATTGTCACCTATTTCCAAAGACTGAGGGCCTGATGTTAAGTATCACACATGGAAACCAAAAAGCGACCAAAAGCCAAGGCAACCCTGGAGAATACTTCTGAAGCATATTCCCTACAATCAGTAGCGGGAGTGTAGATCTGGAAGTGTGCACGGTTCCTCCTCGCTCTGGGCCGCGCGTCCCGAACGTTCCTGGCTGTCAGGTGGATAGAGCTGAGCTTTGGCAGGGAAGCCCAGCCTGGCAACGCGGAGTGCCGCGCGGATGGAGAGGGCCAAGCCTCGCGGAGTGCGGCGCGTCCCGAGGCCAGCAGCCTCTCACCTTTGTTCCTTCAGCTGCCCTCGCCGCCAGGAGGAGAGAGACAGCTAGAGAGGAGTGCGGGAGGCGACCCTAATGCCCCGCAGCCCTCTCCGGCACCCTGGAGGAAATCCGTAGGCAAGCCAGACCTTCTCAGGCTCCCAGAAAGCAAGTGAGCCAGAGAGGTCAGCAACCCCTCCGGAACACAAAGGGGTGGTGTGGGAGCGAACGGCGGGGCACGGGGGCGTGCGCCACGGAGCACGCGAGTGTGCGTGTGCGCGCGAGTGTGTGTGTGAGAAAGAGAGAGAGTGTGTGTGTGTTTGTGTGTGTGTACGCGCGCGCGCGTGCAGGGGGAAGGGAGGAGGTGCTCTTGCCCTTCTTACCTCTCGAAGATAAGCCGCACCATGAAGATGCAGAAGGCCAGTGGGAAGGCGAGATAGAGGTCCTCAGCCTGCGGGAAGGTGGCTTCCTCCGTGTTCTTCAGGTCCGCCCAGGTGACATTGTGTGGGAGCCAGAACCTCTCGTTCCAGAACCAGGCTAAGATTCCTGCCATCTTGCTTTGTCCACCCCTGTCCTGCGGCTCCCGCGACCCACCGAGCTTTCCTTAGCGCAGGGCGCTCAGGGATGCGCGCCGGATTGGCCCGAGACTGCAGCCGCGGCTCCCGCCAGCCGTTGCTGCCGCCTCCTTTGCGGCCGCTGCTCTCGAAGGCTCGCGGCGAGCCCCGGTTCTCTCCTCCCTCTGGCCGCGCTGGGAAAGGGGCCGCCTCGCCTGTCACATGGCAGCCGGGGCCGCTCGCCCTGATTGGCTCACCCTCGCGTCAAGCAGCTAGGCACACGCGGCCAGCTCGCCCACGCCAGGAGGGCAGGGCGCAGCTGCTGCGCCCAGGGCGCAGGGCCGCAGCTCGCGGGAGCGCTGCCAACCCTTGCTCTCGCCGATCTCTCGCTTTGAGCTTAGGGCAATGACCTGGTACCGGCCCCCCAAAATCTGCCCCAGCCCCAAGTTTGCTTGCACATGCTCAGAACGCCGGTTCCTGCCCCACAGTAGTTTCAGGGTTCTAGTCCACTTCCCAAGCGCTGGGAGGCGATGGGGAGGCTGGTGAGCACTGAGGCTGAGCTTGGGAACCTCAGGAACCCGCCCTGCGCTGAAGGAAGACAGCAAAAGAAGTAGTAGGGGGCGCAAAGGCAAAGGAGACAGAAGTAAAAGGAAAAGGATCATTCACTCCAGCGATTGGAGAGAAGGGTGAAAATCAGGAACTGAGACAAGAGATGGTTTGGCAAGAGATTTCTGCCTCTGCCGCAAGCCTGTCTTTCCCCCATCTTTGACCTTCTGGCTTATGATACTATTGCTTCTCAAACCAATTCCTTTTATTTTGATTTATGAGGTGGCACAAGAAAGTAGGCACTTAATTGCTATGATTATTAATTGCTGTTTGATGGTGGTAATAATGATGATGGTAAGCAACTCTAGCATTCTGTAATTCTACCCTTCTCAACTAACCTCTCTGAAAATGCTGCTAGACCACATTTTGACTTGGCAGATCATGAGACAACCTCCACTCTGTTTGCCAGACTCATTATTTCTGTCTTTTGAATCTAAAACCTTTAAGGCAATAGAACCGTGAGGCCTAACGCAGGTTCTTACACTCCCACCATGCTTTGGTGTGGGTTAGTGCAGTGACCTGTGTACACCTGCTTCCAGGGGGTATTTTGTTCAGTTTTCTCAGAATCATTCATTTTCTGTCTGATTCTACCACAAGTTCTACTAGTCCTTTCCAATGTGTGTGTGTGTGGGGGGGGGGGGTACACACACACACACAGTTTGTTACTCTTCCTCTCCCTCCAGTTACCATCTTTTCATTCCTTCCCTTTAAAATGGTCTGAAGAATGGTCTATACTGCTGCCTCTAAATTCTCTCCTCACCATTCGCTTTGGAACTTTCATTTGAGCAATTGGCTGCCTGCACTGCTCTGAAACTGTTCAAGGTCACCAGTGATCTCCAAGCTGCTAAACACAAAGTTTAATTCTTGTCTTAGAGCCGCCTGCTTAGACTAGGTGGCATGAACAACAGATATTTATTTCTCACACTTCTGAAGGCTGGGAAGTCCAAAATCAAGGTGCTGGCATATTCAGCATCTGGCAAGGGCCCTCCTCCTGGTTTATGGATGGCTGTCTTCTCCTTGTATCCTCCCATTGTGGAAAACAGAGAGGAAGCAAGCTCCTTTTCTATCTTCTTACAAAGGCATTAATCCTGTTCCATGAGGGCTCTACCTTCATAAGGTAATTACCTCCCAGGTATTCCATCTTCTCATACCATTACACTGGGGGCTAGGCTTTCCACATACGAATCTTGGGGTGACACAAACAAGTCAGTGTATAACAGTTCTCAACACCTCTATCAGTAGCTTTTGGTCTAGTTATCAGTTCCTATCTCTTAACACATCCTTGTCTTAGCTTCCAAAAACCACACTCATGGTTTTTCTCCTGCCTTCTGATCCATCTCCTTTCTGGTTACGCCTCATCTTCCTAATCCTTAAAAGTTGGACTCAGTCTTTTGTCCTCCTCACTTTTCTAACTGTACTCATTCAATTGCTGTTCTTACCCCTATCTCAAGGATTTCAAGGCTTTCTTCATGATTTTCAATGTTATACTAATAGCTCCTACATTTATATCTCTAGCCATGAACTTTTCCCTGAACTTCAGACTCTTAAATCCACTGTTTACTCAACAACTCCACCTGAATGTCTATAAAAACCACCTTGTGGCCAAGCTGCAAATCTTCTTCGATAAATCTCTCCATCCTTGTAGTCTTGACTCAGACCAAAAATGTGGAGTGTCATTTTTTTCCTTCTTTCTTTCTTTCATACTTTATTTCTAATCCATTACAAGTCCTTTCAGTATCATTACCACAATCTCACCATCTCTCACCACCTCTTTGTTACCATCCTATCCAAACCACCAGTACTTCTCACCTAACCTCCTAACTTCCAGTTTCCACCTCCCTCTCTACACAGTCTATTCTCAGCCAGAGTAATCCTGTTGAAATTTAAGATCACTCTAGCACTTTAGGAGCTTGTTCTTCTCCATCCTTCCCCAAAGGGAAGCCAAAGTCATTACAATGCTCTCAGATATTTGACTCCATATTAACTCTCTGAACTTCATCTGCTCTTTCCTCTCCCTTATTCTGCTGTGGTCAGGCTGGACTCTCCATCTTTCTTGGAGCACATCATTCTATGCCTTACAGCTTTTGCTTTTCTCTGTCCCTGGAACTCCTTTCCTTCAAATATCTATGCCTGCTCTTTAATGTCACTTTCTCTGAGAAGCCTTCCCTTACTACCTTAGTTGATCTACAACACTCACTCCCCAAAGCATACATCAACACAATTCATATTTTACTATTTATTCTCTCTCCCTTCCACCCCCCACACAAATGTAAACTTCAAAAGTTAAAAATCTATTTTTATCAATGGTTGTATCCCCAGCACTTAACCAATGTTTCCCGCCACATAGTAGCTACCCAATAAACTTATGAATTTATGAATCAACATTACTCTAACCTCAAAAAAAAATCTTCTCTATGAGGAGAAAAGTCTGTGTAATTGTGTTGAATATTTATATATCCATGTTAGACTCATGTGAAGAATAGTGTGGCATAAAGAAGGGATTGGTCCATTTTGTGGGTGGCGAGGAGGCTCATTTGAGTGAGTCTTTATTGAGGAGTAGATGTCTCTTTCCCCATTCTAGTCTGTGTACTCGGTTGTTCAGTGATACTTGTGACTCTCTGAAAGTTGTTTTGGACCAACTACATTCTCATAGGCCAGAGAGATGAGTTTGTTAAGCCGTGTCCCAATCTGTGTGGCAAAAGATCATGTCATGGTAGAACCTAGCCTTCCAAGCCAGCCAGACCCCCTCCTTGTTTCTCAGTGTCACTCCATCCTGGATGACCTGATGGTGCCTTGATTCCTACCTCAGGGCTTCTGTGCTATCCAGAAGCTCCTTCTCGGTGTACAGCAGTGTGTGTTGGCAAGTTAATGACCCCGGACCTGAATTTTGATCATAGGCAATGGAAGCCATGAATACATTTTTTTCTCCTTTTCCTCCCCTGTCCCTTGAACACACCATAGCTTCAATCAGCCTCTCTGAAATTATCCTGTGGTTCTTTGAGCTTTTCTCAAGGATGTGACCAGCTCAGTAACTTGTTCCCTTGATTCCTCTCCCTCTTTCTCTATTTCACCCTCCTTCCCCCTCGTTCCTGCTTCCCTAGAATTTTCTATAGAGGCCAAATAGGAGAGAGTCTTCAACTTTGAGAAGCTAGTGGGATTTCAGGAACATTTTGAAAGATGGATTTTGTTGGGCACTGGAAGGAGGATTCGGTACTTATCTGGGAATCTTGCACAAGTCGCTTAGTTTCTAAGAGCACATTAAAGTCATCCTGTATAAGTTATATAACAATAGTACTTGTCTTACCTATGTCACTTGTAATGAAGCTCAAATAAGATAAGATATGGGAAAGGGCTTGTAAACTGTTTGCCTCTGTGCACAAGTATGGTGCGGCAGCCACTTGTATGTGTCTAGCGTATTCCTTCAAGTAACAGCCCCATCCAAATTATTACCTCTGAAACACAAAGAGTAAAATACTCTACTTGGGCACATTTTATTGATCCAGGGGTTTATTGATTGATCAACAAGTTAGTGCTTGTTCTGATACAGGGATATGGTCAGGGCTGTCTTTCTGTGGACCCTGTACACAAGGATTTTAAACTCAGGGCTTTGACCCCTTGCTTCATTGTATAGGTAGAAAAAGCAGAACTTGGTCTACACAAGAGATAATAAAAAAGCCTGTAGAGTTGAGTAAAGTTCAGAGATGCATAAGTCTTGTGAGACTTCTGATTGTTGCCCCAAGAAAACAAAATGAACTTTATGCATCAGAAAAAAAATATATAGTTCTGTGAGAAAATGAAGAATTAGCTGGTAAGTAAAAAAGACAGGAGAGAGAAAAGGTGAAAAAAATTGTTGTGGGGTTGTGACACTGCCTATGCTGCCTATTAGGAAAGATCACTTCATGTCCTGAATATGAAACAGCACATGAGAATACACCCTCTTTTCCAGGCAATTGGAAAGTATCAACAAAGCCAAGTTTCACTTCACATTCTCAGGTACACACCCACATTTGCATTCTTCCATGGACATTTGAATTCACACAACAAGGAATCTCCACTTTTTGGATGCAAGAGGAGAGCCCAAAGTTTCAATGAATTTCCACTGAGTTGCATAACACAAAATTACAGTACTTGTTCTACAGAAAGAACACAAAATCTATTTGGGGAGCAGGATGTGCTTACATGAAAAGCCAGACAAATAGCAATACACACTAGCAGCACTCATGATGGCACTAGATATTAGAGGATAAGTGCCCAAGTACAGCAGATAACAAGGGCTCCCTGTGAAAGGAGGAAGGAGACATTCTGTTTTGAAGAGGTCAAGGAAACTTCAAGGAAGAGGCAGAAGTGGAATCAGACTATGAAGAATGAATACAGTGTGAAAAGGCCTGAGCAATGAATGGTAAAAAGAAAGATTTGGTGAGGGCAATAAAATAGGACTGATACACAAGATTGCAAATGGCCGTTAGTATGAGGCAAAGGGAAACTTCCATTTATTTAGTGAGAACTTATTTTATCTATGATTACAGCACAGAAGCAATTCTTTGATAATGCTTTGCCTGGTACATGATACACACACAACTAGTGTGGATTTTTAAAAAAATATATACAAATAAAGTTATTTATTGCTTAAAACACTTGCAGTGCTAAAAGTAAGCAATGAATTTAAACACTGAATTCATTGATGTTCAGGAATCTGGTTTTCACTGGGAATAATACAGAAATACCACAAAATTTTAACGCTGCAGTCATTCCTCAGGAATTGAAAACTTTCTTGCCGTTGTTAGCAAAGCCATCTGAAATCTACTCTTGTTTTTTTTTTTTTTTTTTCTGTCCAGTCACCTGTCTCTTGTAGTTTCATTTGGAGTGGGAATTTTTTATTTTGAGTGGGGGAATGGTTTGAGCAAGAAGTAGACAGGATTCATTCTTGCCGCATGCAGAGGTTCTAGGGCAGTGCAGAACACTTTGCATATCCTGCTAACTTAAGGAAAAAAAAAACATGAGTATTTAACTCACAGCATTGGAGTCAGGCTGAGTTTAGCTGTAAAGTCTAAACGGGAATATTGAGTTATGCATTATTTGCTCGAAATTCTCAAGCAGGACTTGCTCTCTCCCAGGCTCAATCTTTCTTATGGATGTCAAGTATTTAAAGATTTTTCTGCCCATCCTCTCCCTAATAGTTGCTACCTCTGAAAAACCTTTTCTGATACTTAAAACCATCAATTACTCTGTTATTCCTAGAAAACCAAGTCACTGGCTAGATTTTCTATTGTCTCTTATAATCAAAATCTATTTAAATGTTAACCTTCCCAACATCAATGCTGCTTCACAATCCTATTAAAATTTTACACATGCCATTGTGTTACAAAACTACCAAAGGAAATTAAGAACAAACCAGATTATTTAACTACTCACTGTCCAGTTAGGGATTAAATTCACTATAGTTACATGTTTATAACTTTATAGATATATTCCATCCAACCATTATTGGATTTCCTACATGCATGTATATGTGAATAGCATTTAGAGGGCAGGACATCTGAATTATTAGCCAGAAAGCCTGACTTCTACTGTGCAAATCAAAGAAAAAGAAATCTCAACCAATCATCTGGCTAATTTGTGGGAGGAGTAAATAATCTAAAATACTTCTTGAAGTTATTGAATTATTAGATTGAATTATAGAAACAGGATTTCAGGGAATGGAACCACCATTTGACCTAGCTATTCCACTCCTCAGTCTATACCCAAAGGACTTAAAACCAGCATACTTACAGGGACACAGCCACATCAAGGTTCATAGCAGCACAATTCACAATAACTAAACTGTGGAACCAACCTATGTCCTTCAATAGATGAATGGATAAAGAAAATGTGGTATATCTACACAATGGGATATTATTCCACATTAAAAGAAAATAAAATCATGGCATTTGCAGGTAAATGGATGGCATTGGAGAATATAATGCTAAGTGAAGTTAGCCAATCCCAAAAAACCAAATGCTGAGTGTTTTCTCTGATTTAAGGCTGCTGATTCATAATGTGGTTGGGGGTGGGCATGGCAGGATTAGGTGAACTCTAGATAGGGCAAAGGGGAAGAGGAGAAGGGAGGGGGCATGAGAGTAGGAAAAATGGTGGAATGAGATGGACATCATTACCCTAAGTACATGTATGAAGACATGAATGGCGTGACTCTACTTTGTGTACAACCAGAGACATGAAAAATTGTGCTTTATGTGTGTAATATGAATTGTAATGCATTTTTCTGTCATATATAACAAAATAAAATTTTAAAAAAAAATTTTAAAAAGAAACATAGTATTTCAGGACTGGAAGGGACCTGATGTGCTGAGTACAATTCACCCTCTGTGATCATCCAAACTATGATTAAACATCTCTAATGACAGGGAGCTCACAACCTAACAAATGGATCTATTCCATCTTAGCATACCCATGGCTACTAGAAAATCATTTTATTTTTGCCAAGAAATATTTTATTAACATGTAATCTTGTGCATATTTGTGGGGTACAGTGTGACAGTTTGATTGATGTATACGATATGAAATGATCAAATCAAGTAAGTTTCCATACGTCCTTAAGCCAGTTTTTGCTAGTCTGTTCTACCAGCTAATTTCCCTGTATCCACATGCCAAAACCAAAATTTTTATTACTCCAAATTCATCAAAGCTTTGGGGTATATCTTCTAGAAAATCTTTAGTAAAGACATGATCTTGAAAAGCCTAGCAAAATCTACTTAGTTTGCATATATATAAACATATTTATTCATAGTGGGGATAGCATTTTTTTGATGGCCAGATGGATCTAGAACTCAATGACAAGATTCATGTCTAGTCATGTTATTTTGAACAAAACAACACCATGCATGTGACTAATCACTTCTACATAAAGGCACTAGGAACATCTGAGTGATATTCCATATCACCCAGGGGTTCCTTACATCTGTGTCAACAACAGAAAAGAACTTGCCTGCAGAATAATCAACCATTTTTCTATCAATTTGTAGAGAATTCTCTGCTTCTTTCAAATTAGACATAAAAAGACTGGCTTATACTTCTGAGAAAATAATTAATAAATAGACATCATGGGAACCATCAGTTGGCTTTGTAGATAACAGAAAAAATTAAAACTCTTGAAGTTCAAGTCATAACATGAATGACCTTAATGCATATTGTTGCCTGCATAAAACAAAACAAAACAAAAATGTGAAAACAAGCAGGAAACAGAAAGGCCACATTAGATACAGAAGCTGGTTGGTTATCTAGATGCATTCATTAGCTAAATTACTTCATGCTAAATAGTAGTTCTAAAGGATAGACAATTCAGATTCATTGCACAACAAGATTAGAAGTTAGTCTGAGCCACAGAGCTGTGGAGTTTCTTGAGAAGAAGTACCACTATTAAATCTGTGGATGCCAAGAACATGCCATGTTCTTTAAAAGTAGGGAGTGCAAGCTCAAATGACTTTAGGAGCCAGACAAGTAACAAAATGAATGGAATAGTGCAGAAGAAAGAAAATAGAGATTCGACAGGCATTTAAATTGTCCTTTCCCTCTTCTTCCTTTGTTACTTGTTTGTTAAAATCTATAGCTATAGGCAAGTCAAACATTATGGGTCAGTGTTTACAGACTTCAATTATTTCCATGTCTTCAACAGAAAGTATTATAGTCACTGAGGAGGCCATATTTTAAAAGAAATCCTTTTTAAATGGAATTTATCTAGAGAACAACAATCAGGATGGTGATGAACATAGTCATGTTGAGGAAACATTTAGTATACATGTTAAGAGCACCAAGTTTGGAGATATGTATGTATATCTCCAAATACATATATATTTAAGTCCAGGCTTTGCCAACCATCGAGGATGATCATTGGGAGATGTGATATGTGACTTTCCGTGTTAGAAGTGTTGTCAGAAGGGTACAATTTGGCTTCATTTGAGTAAATTTAGAGGAAATAACCTAGGACAATAGGTCAAAATACCTAAAAGGCTAATTATTTTTTCATAGAAGAAATGTTTAAAGCTGGCCGAAAATGAATCAGTATCCCCAGTGAAGCAGTCAGCTTCCTATCACGGACTGTTCAGGCCACCAGGTGGAAATTGTATTCTGAAGGTCTTTGAAGTTGATCCTGTTCAATTATTTTATTCTAGGGATAGTTATTTCATCCTCAGAGACTTTACATTAACCATCTCAAAAGGGGGAAAATGAAAGCCTAAAAGGAAAAAAAATGAAATTATGCAAGAAAATATGATAAATAAAGAAGATTTTAAGGAAATAGTACAAAGAAATACATTAAACTATTATTGATCTATCATCTAATAGCAAATAAAATAGGTCATTTTAATGATGACACTGAAATTGTGATTTTAAAATTATTTTAAGCCTTCATATAGTATCATCTTATCAATGACTTAATAAAGTTTTAGATTCATATAGAATCTTAAAGTAATTACACCTTTAATCTATAAAGATGTAAAATTAACACGATTTTTACACCTTTATAGAATGCCTAATGTCTTTAAGAAGACAAGTCTGAGAAGAATTCAGATTCTTTGTCAGAGGAATGCGAAACATCAGGATAAGCACTAGTCTACTGTGGTAATGAAAAAAAAAACACTCACTGGCTTGATGCAAGAAAAGGTTATTTCTCATTCAGACTAGATGTCCAATGTGAATTAGGAGGAGCCTCATTTTAATCAGAGATTCACGGCAGCAAAATTTCTCTTAAATACACTTTCATGATTACCACTACAGAAAAAGATGCATGATACATCACCTAATGGTGCTTAAAGTTTCTACCCAGAAGTGACACTGCTTCCAATGCTTGCATTTTATTGGCCAAAGCAAGCTGCAGGGGTAGGCCTAACTTCAAAGTGGACCATGGATATTCATGCCAACTACTGAAAAAATGTCAATTTAAACTTATTTGTACCTTGACATTGTGGCTAACAGAGAACACTGTATAGTTCAGTGGTTGAAAATATGGGCTCCGAGTTAAACACCTGTATTTAGAGTAAGAGTCACTATACACTAGTTACACAACCATCGATAGGTAAACAACCTCTGTGCCCCAATCTCCTATTAAAGCCACCTGACACATTGTCAGCTTCCAAATAAAATGAGCTCCAATTATTTTTCTGGTGATAAGAAAGAGGAAGAAAATGCAGAAGATGAGGAGGAGAGAAAGGAGGTATTGTGCTTTCACTTCCAGATCCCAGACTACAATACCCTAAGATGAATAACTTCAGTCTCAGAACTCATTCATTCATTTATTTATGAATGAACAGGGCAGAAGAAAGAAAATAGAGATTTGACAGGCATTCAAATTGTCCTTTACCTCTTCTTCCTTTGTTACTTGTTTGTTAAAATCTGTAGCTATAGGCAAGTCAAACATTATGGGTCAGTGTTTACAGACTTCAATTACTTCCATGTCTTCAACAGAAAGTATTATAGTCACTGAGGAGGCCATATTTTAAAAGAAATCCTTTTTTTAAATGGAATTTATCCAGAGAACAACAATCAGGATGGCGATGAACATAGTCATGTTGAGGAAACATTTAGTATACATGTTAAGAGCACCAAGTTTTGCAAAGCTCAATGCTTAACGTATCAGCAGGCAAAAGAAACACAGCACTGCTGTTATGCAGCTTATTGTTCAACAGGATGTGTATAAAGAGATATATAAGTGGCTCAGGCAGAAATCTCCCCATTTTTAAAGTGTCCTCATCAGTCATATGTCTGCTGTTTCACATTCAAATCGTTTGCCATTCTATGTCTCTGACCCCCTAATGGGTTGTATATTCACATCAAATGCACACCCTTGCCCTGTAGAACTTTTACTGCCTGCTGTCTCTACAGACTTTGTTTGCAAGCCAAGATCCCCATA
Source organism: Ictidomys tridecemlineatus (assembly GCF_052094955.1). Lineage (NCBI taxonomy): Eukaryota > Metazoa > Chordata > Mammalia > Rodentia > Sciuridae > Ictidomys > Ictidomys tridecemlineatus. The sequence goes on along the minus strand of NC_135483.1, from coordinate 137,578,511 downwards.
CTTCTTGACTTTATACACCTGACCTAACCTCTTGCCCCATTTTCCTGTTACCCAAGATTTCTGATAACAAAAACTCAATTGTCTGAACATAAGGCAGTGCACAAATACTTGAGGACATCTTCTGTTCTAGATTTCTGCTGTCTTAGAGGATAGGAGGAAAAAAGGAACAAAGCAAAATATTGAAGAAGGAAAAGAAAAAGCAGGAAGTAATTATTGTCAGACAGAAATATGCTCAAAAAGTAGAAAGAAAAATTTTAAATCCAAGGGAATAAAGCAGTTCCTACTTTACACTATACCAAGTACGGATGTTCCAAGGGTCACATCAGAATATGTTGAGAGCTGCCTGCAGATTCCCATAGGGAGGAAAAAAAATCAAAGGGCTCAAGCCACATGGTTATAATGGCAGTTCCACTTCTCTCGCACTTTGAATATTAGTCTATGAATTGCCAGCTTCCCTCCTTAGTACTTTGAACATAATTCTGTGCTATTTTTAATAGTGGAAAATTAGACATCAGAAATCACTTTATACTCTCTGAGAACTGATTCTAGATCAAATGACTATGTTCTTCCTTTCCCTGATCAGTTGCTAGAGTTCAAGTTTGTTCCCATGCATGGATCTAAGAAAGAGCAGAATTTCAAAGTAACCTTGCAATAATTGTTCATCACTAATTTTGCCTTTATATGTATATCTAAGGCAAATGTTCATAACAAATCTAAAATAATCATTACTGTCAATCATTAATATATATTAAATTAGTCTCTATATGCTCACATTTGGTAAATACAAATAATTTTAAAAGTCTTTCCTCTGAGATTAAAAAATATATAAATCTACATAATAACCAAACAGATCAACCCACTGTCGTTGTTAAATTAAATTCAGTGCACATAAATGCTTAGGTAACAGAATCATATCATAAATATTCCAAAGAATTAATTGATCTCATTTAATTGAATCTGAAGCCAATAAATGATAACACCTCCCGTTGCCTTCATCACATGTGATGTTGTAAGCGATCAACTTCCTGTGATGGATGTGTCTAGACGGAACCGCTGCTATTTGTCTTGAATTTTTATGATCTCTAAATTCTCTTAAACTTTACAATGCAATTAAAATACAGCATAATCGGGATTTAGAAAAAAATGAGCTTTCAGAATCTGCACAAATGTAGGTTATTAGAAGATTTAGGCACTCTGAATTCACCAGCTATATATTTTTCACAAGACCTCCCCAGTGATTGCTACAAAATTATTAACAAAATCCAGAGGCCCTGGAGTTTCTTAAATGCTTATGAATGATTTGGCTTAAAAGATTTTTGTAGTCCTCATTTGCATTGTAAAACTGACTTCAGCTCTAAGTTACGGAGAAATTTAAAAGCTTTGACGTGGCAAGTTGCCATAAGAATATTTTTCCTGTGGGGAAACAAAACTCAAATGGGCTAATTAAGGGTGCTTAATATCCCTCAAAATTAATTCTTTGTTACCTGCAGTGGTTCAGTTATTCCCTCATGGAAAGCCTAGAAATTCCCCATATCTGTAGCAGTTGGCCATGTACTGATACTGAGTCAACCACCACTCCACAAGTACTTCTCATACTTTTTGGCTATGGAGTGGCAGCCAAAGAGAGAGAAAAGCTTCAAGTGTCACAGTAAAACAATAAGACAAATATTCACCGGTCATTTACAAAATCAATATTATTGAAAAGAACCTTCAAGAAAAAAAAGTCTTTATAGCTGTTATAATTTGAATCTAGAGTGTTTCCCAAGGGCCCATGTGTTAGTCTTGGTCCCCAGAAAGGCCCAAGGGAAGGCAGGACTTTTGTGGGGCCCTGCCCACATGCTCCCTGAGGGAAGAAGGTAACAAACATGTAAACAAGGAAACCTACCAGAAGGTTCCAAATGGCCACATGTATCCTGAAGACAATACAATGGGGTAATTAGATAGAGATCTCATTTCGCAGAGAAAGTGACATGTGAGCTCACAATGTGTGCCAACATTTTGAGTTTTTGTTGCATCCCATAGCCATATGGAGCTACCTAATCCAAGAATTCCAGAAGAAACAATAGTCACCTGGAGAGCAGGGGAGGTAGGACTTTCAAAAGGTGAGGGAAGTGATCATGTCTTTGGGGCCCTTGGAGGGGATAGGGGGACCTCAGTCTTGTCCCCTTCCTCTTTCACTTCCTAGTTATAAAGCGGATAGTTTTATTCTGCCTTGTGCTCTGGCCAGGGTGCGCCACCATAATAAACACAAAGCAATGGGGTCAATAGATCATGGAATGGAACCTGGAAGCCAAAATGAACCTTTTCCCCTGGTAAGTCAATTACTTCTGATATTTATTATAGTAACAGAAAGCTAACTAATAGCAATACAAATGAAGGAAGGAGACAGGGTAGCTCAGTATTACTGAACACTATATAGCTCAGTACTTGCCTAGCCTCTGGTTTGATCCTCAGCACCACAAAAAAAAAAAAAAAAAAAAAAAAAGGAGGAAGAAGACAGTAATTAACACTAGGCCATTCTAACTAAGCCCTAACCACCAACAAACCCTGACACTTTTCCCATCAGTAAGCAACCTGCCCTTTCCACAAAAGTAGAAATCAAATGTCCTCAGAGGATATTGGTTGAACTGAGAGATAACTAATCATGCACAAGACTGTTTATCTGAAATAATAGATGAGTGTTATCCAGGGAACTATTATTTTCTATGGAATTCTTCTTGAATCAGGTATGTCCATATAGCTATGGGATAGTACAAAAGCTCTAAATGTTATACACACACACACACACACACACACACACACACAGTGTGAGCTCACATGTCACTTCCTCTGGGAACCAAGTATGACCATAAATTCTAGGAGTGCTTCCTCTATCTTATCACCCCATTTTAGTGTGATACATGTGGCCATCTGGAATCTTCTCATAGTTTACTTATTTACCTGTTACCTTCTTCTCACCAGGGGGCTGTGTCTCTGGCTGGGCAGGGCCCTGACTGTCTTGGTCACCATCTGTTTTACTCCATAGCTTGGGCAGCACTTTGGCAGATGGTGACTATTCATTAAATCATTATTAAATGAGTGGAAGACAGATTTTTTTTTTTTTTACTGTCAAATGTATTCTCCTCTAACAAGGAAAAAAAAAGGTTCATTTTGGAACCTGAGCTAGGAAAGTGTCTGGTTACCAAGTGTAGTAATACAGGCCCCATGTATTCAACCAGAATAAATGTGTGGGAAGCTGAAATCACATGTGCCCACACAAACCTTCACACTGAAACTGTCCATCTCAGGTGAACTTGACTAGACTTGGTCAAGGTGGAATACAAAATCAGCAACAGGCAGGATAGCTCACAGAACCTTTGGTGTCATTCTTCTGGGCTGTAAATGTGCACAGCGCAACCTACTGGGTGCTGTCTCTCCACAGAATCTATAGATCTCAATTAGGGTAGATTTAACAAGTGCTTAAAGACTGTCTTATCCTGGTTTGAATCTGGAATGTCCCTCAAAGGCTCATGTGTTGAAGGCTTGATTCCCAAAGCACCAATGTTCGAAGGTGGGGATTTTAAGAAATGATTGGATCTTGAGGGCTCTAACCTCATCAGTGGATTAATCCACTGATAGATTCATAATCTGAGTGGACCAGTGGGAGATGATGAAAACCAGGGGAGGTTAAGACCTAGCTGAAGGGAGTAAGGCTTTGGAAATGTGCCTGTGGGAACTATATTTTGTCCTCAGCACCCCCACTACCACCCCACCTCTGCTTCCTGGCCACATTGAGGAGAGTAGTTTTGCTTTGCCATGTCCCTCCACCATGATGTACAGCCTCACCACAGGCCTATGGCATTGGAACCAGAGAAGCATGGACTGAAACCCTGATTTTTTTAGGTATTTAGTCACAGCAACGGGAAGCTAACACACACACTTTAAATACTTTAGGAATACGAAAATGTTGCAGAGTGCTTCAGAGAAGATGCTGACAAGGGGACTTAAATACAGATATGCAATTCATGCTAATACACACCCATCTTCCAAACCCGGGGGTGGTTTCTTTTTAGGCTGGGGCTGAGGAATTCCATTAGGTTCCCCATATCAAGGGCCCAAGGAGGTTAAGAGAGGGTCTACTTACCTCAGTTGCTGAGGCTCACAGTGTAGTTAATAATAATAATGATAATAATAACATAGTAAAATTAATAATATTAATAATAATAAAACTACTCTTCAAAATTATAAAATTGTCCGTTGCAGAGGCTGTTCAAATTAACATTGTTAACACACACAGGACACAATGCAATATAAATTGCACTATCATAAGATCTGTCTAAAAACAAAGCTGAATCATAGAGCACAATGGTTGGTATAGTCTGGTACATACACTTAAGACACATGAGGAAAGTCTTTTCCCTCTAGAGCTGTTAGTCTCTGGAATAGTAGGACTGATTCCACTTAGATCCATATTTGAAAGGTCAAATGTCTACAGTTGAGACACTTTATAAACTTCAGAAGTATTGACCAAATGTCCAAAGTATTTGATTAATTTTAACTTACCTAAATACGGGGATATGGCTTTCTATGCCTTTTATGCCACTGTAATCAAGTAGTCAGCCAACAACTGTTTTGACTGATGGACTATTTCAAGCTGCATGGCACCTCAGGTGAACTATGGCAGCCCATGAGGAATTTGTCTACAAATTGGTCAGTTTGAAAGAGGAAATTTTCAGTGAGGCAAAAGGCTGCTCTATTTTCTTGCAAGATCTCACCCTGTCCTACCTATTAAGCAGCAGATAGAGTCATCAGCTTAGGCTTTTCAAGGTTGGCAAAGGTAAAGATATAATATAGTCATAGCAGGCCTTTTTTTCCCAGACTCCAGACCATCTCAGAAATGCAAAGTAACTAGGATTCAACTCTTTATAGGTCTCAGTGGAGAGAGCCACTTCTCTTCAGTATCAAAAAGGAGTAATGAATCTTTAGACAAATTTAATGTATTAGGCTTTAAAAATAATGAGAATTTTGTTTCAATTTGTCAAGGCTAAAAATAAAAGGATGAGGGGCTCGAGCTGTAGCTTAGGGGTAGAATGCTTGCCTAGCATGTGTGAGGCCTTGGGTTTGATCCCCAACCCTGTCCCCACAAAATTAGTCAATTAAATTTTATGAAGTTAACTGATGAGCAAATGCTATTGAGAGGTTTGTCTAGGGAGGTTTTATCCATGAAGTAGCTTCCCTCATGCCTCCTCCCTCAGGCCACCTTCCGGCCTGCAGAGGACTTGCTCTCTTCCCATACTTACTCTTCCCTTTTATGAACCTTTGCCCTCTCCGGAAATGACAATGTTTGGTTGAGACTTAGGCACATATCTCAACCTTTCTTTCTTTCCCTGCACCATTGGGAAATATCTAAGTAACATGAGAGTTACTGGAAAGACAAAGCCACAAAAATGCAACTCCGGGAAGCAAAACAGTACCCTGGAGGTGGAAGAGGAGGTTTTCATGGATTTCTGCCCAGTGATTGTGGCGTTGGGGCTTCCCCAACGAATTTGGCAGTACGTAAACTGAATCCAGAAGATCCATCCATTTAAGGGGTTATAGGAACCAGCCCGTATCTGAGACACCTACAATATAAAATTCTGCCTCTCTCCTATGCAGAAGCCTCTACATGACTCCTCCTCCTTTCTGAAGGACAAATTCAGACTCCTTTTGGGGCCAGCAGGGCCCATCATGATTGATATCCATCTCTCATTCCTGATCTGTCCTTTGAGACTCTTGCCCAAACATCTAATTTTCCATCCAACCCAACAACTCGACCTTCCTCTCTCCACATTATGCATTTCAACAGACATTTTCTTCTCCCCTTCATACTCTTTCCTCCTTAAGAATGTGGTTCTCCTTCTTTCTCCTCTACCAATCAAAATTGTATTTGTAAGCTAATGTAATTCTCAAAAAATCGCCTTCTGGAATTTTTCCTAGATTGCACCAGAATTAGAATAAATCTCTCCCTATCTGATATTATGAGAGGACCCTAAATAGGAGGATTCCCACCATTGTGTTGTCTTCTCCATCAAACCACGGGCTCCCTCAGGACAGGACTTTAACTCTTAAATTACTTTTGTCATCCCAGAACCTGGCATGGATTTACACACATAGTGAGTGGTTAATAAAGTCTGGTCACATTGGACAATTCTTAGGAAAACAACGGCTAGCAGTTCAGATGTGTGTTAGTCATCTTTTTATCTCTGTGACAAAATCTCTGAGGTAACCAACTTATGAGAAGGAATGGTTTATTCTGGCTCATGGGTTCAATTCATGGCTAGTTGTTTCCACTGATTTGGAGCCTGTGGCAAGACAACATCATGGTGGAGAGTGTGCAGTGAAGCAAAACTGTTCACGTCATGGCAGTCAGGAGGCAGAGAGAGAGAGGAAGAGACCAGTGTCCCAACATCCCTTTCAAGGGCATGATTCCAATGACCTAACCTCCTCCTACTAGGCCCCACATCTTAAAGGTTCCGTCACTTTAACACCACAGGCTGGCAACCAAACCTTGAGCACAAGGGCCTTTGGGGTGAGGGATTTAGGATACAAACCATAAAAAGAAGCAAAAATAGTTGGTAGAAATCCTACCTTCACCTCAACAAGTTTGAGGTCTTGAACAGGTCTTTGCATCTTTAGGTCTGAGTTTCTTCATCTGAAAAACTGGAGTATTTTTACACATATACATAACAGTATCGACTTCACACAGCTATTGAAAGAACTAGATTATATCCTTTAGCCTAGTGCCCAGAACTTACTAATAATTTAATATACTACTTCTCCCCAACGGTATCATCTCTTTTTTCTTCCTTCTCTTCCTCCTCACTATTATCACGACTATTAATAGGAATAATATCATACTCCTAAACCCTAAGGAAAAGAACAACAGTGGAACATAAAGCCTTCTGCTACTTCTCTTCTAGTAATCTCCCATATCTAGGATATATCTTAGGAAGAATTTTCCCTGTTTGCAAAGAGTTCTGAAGCTGTGGCCCAGGGTGGCCTTGATATCTTGATAGCATAAAAAGAGACCTGAGAAACTTTTCCTTTTTTTTTTTTTTTAAAGCTTTGAGCAGTGAATAAAAAATGCATTTCTCTTTAGATTAGCCCCTCTTTTGTTTTGGGAAACCTATCTCGCTGTTCTTTGAGGTACACCAGTGAAAGGTAAATGTCCACCTACTGTTTTGGCAGAAACACCATGAGGTCACTAATAATCAGGGGACCTATGTTTAGCCATAGAAGTCAAGAGTTTATGTTTGTTACGTTGTTATGTTCTTGTTGAGCTAAGCTTCTTCTTGTACACTTTATTGCAGGTGCTTTCATTTATTTTTTGTTGTTGTTGTTGAAAAGGGAAAAGATAAATATTCCTAACCCTGGCAGAGATGAGTTTGGAGACCAAGGCTGAATTGCCTTATCCTGGATAGCTTAGAGGTGGGGTGGGCTGAACAGTTTTTACTATTTTATTAGCATCAATGACAGGCAATGAGAATGATGTGGGGATAAAGTAGAAGGATCAGATTTCATGGACCCTGTTACTCTCTGGGAAAAACAATACTACTTCTCTTCATAAGAGATAAGACAAAGTGTGTCCCAGAAGAGAAATGTGGGTCTTTGCTCCCATCTCTATGCAAAACAATCTCTCCAGGGTTCCTAGTTACTGCTGGAAGGGAGAAGACCAAACTCTTTTGCCACAATGTTCTCAGCAGTCTCACCATGGGCAGAGGAAATAAAGACACGGCAGCTATTATGTGGAGAGCTAGATGGTTTTGTGGGCATGTGAGATATACTCCTTTTGGGACTATAGGAATAGTACGAAAGAAAGGGAAGCACTTTAGGGCAAACAGTGCTTGAATTATTAGAGAATTTAGCACTTGTAGTTTGGGAATAAATATTACTGTGATAGCATATTACCACTGTCACTCAAGGTTTATGATGTCTGCAGCACAGTTTTTATCATGAGAATTGAAATATATTATTTTAAATTTATCATATCCAAAATTTAAACTGGAAAGAATTGAGGTAGGAGAAAATATAATCTTGTGAATTCTTAAAAAGAAAATGAATTCTGGAAACCACATTTCTGTTTTGGCTTTTCTTTTTACTAATTGCATGATTGTAAACTATTTATTTATCCTTTTTAAGCCTTTGATTTTTCATCCGTAAAATATAGATGTGTGGCAAATTATATTTTCTAAAAGATGGCTGCACTGGTATGTATAGCATCCCACAAGCTGTTTTAATGAAGTGACATTGACATTCCTTCATCAAGAAAGAGAGGTCTCCATTCTCTTCCCTTGAACTAGGCTGAACTTTGAAACTGCCTCAGTCAACAGAATGTGGCAGGAGTGGTGTGGCCCCCAGATAAGTCTTGTCTGAAAATAACACACTCTCTCCTTCTCTCTCTCTCTCTCTCTCTCTCTCTCTCTCTCTCTCTCTCTCTCTCTCTCTCTCTCTCTCTCCTCGTCTCTACCCTGCTTGCCTCCCCTCCCCTCACCACATTGCCTTTGGAACCCAGTCACCATATAAGGAAGCCCACACTACATGAAGAAGCCATGCATGGGTGCCCTACCCAAGACCCCAGCTGACAGCCAGTATTAACTGCCAGATAGAAGGTGATCCCAGGGCTCAGTCTTCCAGTTTTCCAGCTGAAACTCCAGAGCTCAAGGTACAAAGACAAATATTATATTCTGTCGGAATCCCTGATCCACAGGAACTGTAAGAGATAATATATGATTACTGTTGTAAGTCCCTAAGTTTTATAGTAATTTCTCTTTCATCAACAGATAATTACATTATGGGGTAATCATAGCTAATCCTTAGTGATGTGATGAGGATTAAAGAACTAATAAGTGCTCAATGTTAGCTAGTTTATTATAATAGAAAAAAGAAATTAGCAAGCAAAACTTCAAGGTGAATAAGGGCTCTCAGTATACACCCTCTTCTGATTCCCTTAACAGATAATCAGGGGAAACAGACATTGAAATGCACAAGAAACTGAGTTAGAAGCCAGAAGTCTGTGAGGTATGCACTTGAACCGACAGTCATGTGTAGGTTTTGTTTTACTTCTCTAAAGGAAATCCTCTTAAAACTCCTATAGTCAGAGCCTTGGAAAGGAAGACAGAATAAATCTGTTGGGGCCGTTATCATATCTGGGCCCCTCACAACCATTTGCTCACCATCTTGTGACAAGCCCAGTCCCTAACAGAGGCTAGCTTCTGTGTGAAGTTATAATTCTCTTTCCAATTACCCTTTGAGTAATCTATCACAGGCTGATCTAATATTAGTTTCTTGGAATATTTCAGTAAGATATTGGATGCCATAAAGCTAGACTGCTTTAATGGGAACTTGGGGATATGCCAAACTTGTCCAGCATCACTAAGAAAATTGCAAGTCAATCATCTTCAGAATTTGCTCAAGTTTCCAGAGTCATCTACAATTTGTTGTAGGAAGATATAGGGCTTGGAATATTTTCCTGGGGTTCCCAATGACCAACAGATTTCAACAGGATAAGGAAAGACAATGGTCCCTTTCTACTTGTAAGATTCTACCCTGCCACACACACACAGAGGAAAGTTATAAAATATGATAAAGTCAGCTATGGAATAAGGATGGTGAAGAACAAACCAAGCAATACTGTTTTCTCTGTTCCTGAATATATGCTGTGTCGTATTTAGGATTTACTCAGAGTATAAGCAATTATTTTATAAGCAACAATGTGAAAAGAGAGGCAAGACCTTAAAGGTATTGTTTCTGGCACAGTATCCAAGGAAAAGGTTTTTGGGGTTAAATGCCATTTTAATATACTTTAAATCATTCTTTAATCCTGCTGATATCCCACAGACTAGTAAAATTAGATAAACCAGACTGAGGGCTTTTTCTTGTTCATAGTACTGTACTAGTTTATAATAAGAGGAGCTGACCTGTCATCCAATGACCATGCCTTGCCCATTACGTGGCATTGCCTCTTGGCGATGGCTGAGGTCCACCTGCACTCAGCATGTCTAAAGCTACTCATCCTGAAAACTGAGCTTCAGTGTCACTTCCTCTCACATAGTTTTCTCACCACCCTCCCACACTGCTTTCTAAACTTCAGCCACAAAGTTGTCCAATAGAAATAATAAAGCCACAGAAGTCCTTTTAAATGTTCTAGTTGTCACATAAAAAACTTTTTAAAAATATGAGATTGATTTTAATCAAATACTTGAACCCAACATGTCCCAAACCTTGTCACATCATGATGTAATCAATATAAAAAATATTGACGTGCTTCGCATTTTTTTCACTCTTAAATCTGGTGCATTTTTAACACTTCTGGTGCATCTGAATTAGGACTCCTACATTTCAAATACTCAATAACCAATTAATGGCTATTCTATGGGATAGTACAGTTCTATGGCATTTAGGTCATGTTGCTTTCATCTTATTTTATGTAATACAAGTTCCTTAAGGTTAGGAAGTAAGGCCAACCTGTTTGTTTCCCAGCATCCCCAGAATACCATGCATAATCTTTGAGTCAATGTATGAGTCAAGAAAACAAGTTATTATGCCTTGCTGCCTTCTACAAGGGAAGTGTCTGTACCACATCAAGGCCTAGGTAGTTCTCACAAAGCACAATCCATCTTTGCACAGCAGTCTTAGAAGCTGCAAGTTGATTTGAGGACTGCAAAACATCCCTGAGGCCAAAGTTATGAAACTGATAAGGAGGAAACAGAAAGAGAATGATAGGAGGGCCATGAAAACAAGAAGGTACAAAGCTCCAAGCTACTTTCTGGCTAGCATTTGAAAACAGAAAATGAGACAGACAAGGATGGAAGGGTACCAAGTGACTCAACTGCTTGAAAAGAATAGAGCAGTAATTGACACTTGAGTGTAGGATTCTTTAAAGCTCCCGGGTTGCATCACAAAGTGAGCAAATATTTCCAGCACATGAAGGAGGCATATTTGAAAAAAAAAAAAGGTCATTTCTTTTTGGATGCTCAGGTCATGTCTGGCTAACTCCAAATCAAACAGATAAAATCCATCTTGGGGAAAAAAAAAATAAAAACAGTCCCTAATTAACATCCTGACACATTGACTCTTCTTTTCAGAGTCTCCCCCTCCCCCGGGTTTTTCAGTGAGCAGCTGTTAAAATATGAGAACAGAGCTTCACAATATACTTATTTTATTGTTTGTGAATCATGTTAAATTATCTCTTAGAAGTCAATGATCATTCATGGCTTATCCTAAAGAGCTTTACCTTCATGAAGGATGTCATGGTTCACTTTCATATGCATTATCTCATCTTGATTAAAATCTTCATAACATTCTGTGTCATTCCCATGGGTCTTCTGTCAAGGATTCTTGAACTGATAAAAATCAAAGTCTCAAACTGTTGATTTTGGAAATTATGTTAACTCAGTTTCAAAGTGATCAAAAACTGAGTTCATAACCCACTTGAATCAAAGTGTGAAATATGATATATCAAGAACTATGTAATGTTTTGAACAACCAACAATAAAAAAACTATCTTATTAATTTTAAAAAAAGACTAAATTAAACAAAACAAATAAAACAACAACAACAAAACCTACAATCATTTGAAAAAGTTTTCAGATAAAAATAAATAATTTTTTAAATTAAAAAAAAAAACAAACTCAGGTTTCTTTAAAATTACAATTCTCCCCATTAAGGACATACAAGTGGAGTCAATGCAGAAAATCTTCAGATATTTGGCTCTGAAGACCAAGCTAATAAGGTTTTGAAAAGGCATTTTTTTCTCTGATGCACTTCAGTTTCCAGGGAAAAACATGTAGGACTAAGATCAGCAGCAACAGCTAAGGACCATTAATAAAATATGGTAAGGACCAATTGTGTATTTGCTTGTTAATGTCATAGTTAACAATAATGTCTTGTAAATGTCAAATAGCTAGGAAATAAGATTTTGAATGTTCTTACCACAAAGAAATAATATAAATGTAAGGTGATGGATCTACTAATTCCCCTGAATTGATTGTCAAATACAATATGTATTTGAATCGAAATATCACATTATAATCCATAAACATGTACAATTATTATATATCAAAGATACAAAATTAAACATTCTCCCTGAAATGTTATCCTCATCAATATTATCATTCAGGAGGAGCTGTGAAACAGCTAAGGAAGCCTCTGGGCCCTGTTGGTGGTAGGGAGGTTTCATCTGCACTCTGCACAGGAATGGCGGAGGACACCTCATCCTGGGGAGTCTCTGTACTTCACCATGAAGCCATGTACCTCATTCTGCTCAAAAGTTTGCCAACCAGCTGATAACAGAATATCAGAACAGAATGCTTCTTCTTTTCTCCTTTTCAAATCTGGTGCTAACTTAATTTAAATCTTCTGAAGCATCCAGACACAAAGCAAAGTTTTATTCCCTCATGTGGTCATTAAGAGTGTGGACTGGGTCACTACACACTCTTTACATCCAATTAAGCCTCAAAAGAAAGTGAGCTCCCAGGAGCTTAAGAGTTGATCTTTTAAACCCCCTCCCCAATAGCATTTGAAATGGGTCATTAAACCTTCACTAAGTATCAACCCCAGATGTTGTGGTTGACAAGAATACAGCCATTTTCTAAAGGTGTTTATGTATAAACAGAAAGAAAAGTATGCTGTTATCTTTAAAAATAAAAATGAATGTCAACCTAAATTCCAAACCAGATAGAATCTTTCCTCTAAAAAAAATCCCCAATATTTTATTTTTATATGTAAAACAGAGTGAAATTCTAGGCTTTGATAATTTTAAACAAGATCTTGTCTTACGTGTATGAATATCCAGGGTCTTTAGTAATAAGCAGATTGGGGGAGGGGTGGTTTAAAAGACTATGGGAAAGTAAGGGAGGGCTTTAGGGTCATGATCTGGACCCTTCTAGATCAAATGCCTCATTTTTATGTCATATGATTTAGACTGTCACCAGAACTATCCTGAAATGAAATTCAAATAATCTTTTTCAAAAATCTAATATCTTTCTCTAACTGTAGTTTAAAGGAGAAATAAAAAGGAAGCAATTTACAAAATACATAATGATTTGTATTCAATATGCAAATGCTCACAGCCCGGAGGACACTAGAGAATCCATAATGCAGAAGTCAGCTGCTGTGCTATGTTCAGAATCCAGTTAGTTCAGTGGGGACCATTGAGCACTGAGCCCTCCTGTGCACTGATTGACAACACTACAAGCCTGGTTGTCACCCTGATGTGATGTCCCTAAGCAGGGAAGGACTCTTGGGTAAGTTCCAAAACCAGTTAAAATCTTCCCTCAAAAAAACCCCAGATACTTTGTTTATGTATAACAGGGATTTCTTTGCTTTCATTTCTTCTTCTTCTTCTTCTTTTTTTTTTAAAACCTGCATAAATGTCAGGAGACATTGGAAAACAGCATAAGATGGCAGTCAGTTCTTCTCTGTGTGGCACTGTCCTGCACACTGAGGGGCAGCAAGAATCTCTGCCCCTCCCAAATGTCAGCATCCCCCCTTAAACACTGCAGCATCCAAAAATACTGCCCCAAATCCCTCTGTGGGTGAGAACTGAGGAGAAAGGAGTCTTACTAGCTTGGCTCGAGGCAAGGTTCGAAGGAGGAAGAGGAGCCCTGAGCCATTCCCAGCCCGGCCTTGTATTCCATTTTAAGTGGCTTCCTGTTTTTACACGATGTTGAAATCTGCTATTTTTAGCCCCAATCCTCCAACAAAGCTGGAGAACCAGACTTGGAGAAGGCCACCATCCCTGCTCCTCCTTCCTCCCCAGATTCCATGCTTCTACTTCAGAGTGGTGAATACATCTGATTGGCTCAGTCTGGGCCAATTACACTCTAATTAGCTGGTCAAATTCAATTTACAGATGAGAAATACCATGGAATTTGGGCACAGACAAGGAAGGTTATCGGGGGAGTAGATTTAATCAACCCTTGAAATATGAGAAAATTGGTGGGGCTGTGGGTAGGGATGGGAGAAGGCTGAGCTATAGAATGTCTAACTATATGAAAAACAGAGTGAGGGAGCCCGAATTCACCTGAGCTGAGAGGCTTGAGGGAAAAACATCATAGGCTGAGGTGAGTGTAACTTATGGTTCAATTCATTACCAGTCTAGAAACCCTAGAGCCTGTAATGCTGCAGCCCAGAAAGCACCCAGAACTTAAAAAGAAAGGTGTGCATTCAAACAGAAAACTCTTCTTCCTCATTCAAGACTCAAAGCAAATGTCACCACCTCTCTCTACAGCATTCTTTAAAGCCATAGCACCTAAAATATACTTCTATTACAACACTTAGCACATTTTTTTGACTCTGTGTCCTCCTCCTCTCCATTCTGGAAGTTAGCTAGAACAGGGAAATAAGTAGTAATATTTTTTTTTATTTCTGGCAACAGATATGATAACAAATACATAGATATCCAATAAGTTTATGATGAATAAATATTGTTGATAATGTCTTTTCTCCTGTGCCATTTCCTGTGTCTGTGATCCCCAGCACTGCCCTTGGCTCACAAGTAGTCAGTGAATAAATTATGGTGTTAATACAATTGAGACAGCTAAAAGTTTTTACAATAACTGTTTTATCTTTAATATACAACTTCAGAGGTGTGTTTTAAGGACATAATGTCCTTCCTTTAATGAGACCTCTTTCCTCATCCACATCCTAAGATTATAGGAATAAGGAGGGTAAGTGCCTGACATCAGAACTCCCTGAAACTTCAATATTATAGGCTAGGTCATTAGCATGAATCCTCTAGGACCCACTTCCTCCTGGCTGCAGTGCACAAACTTCTCTGCTATAAAATAGCATCCAGGATGGAGTGATGATGGCTGGAACACATTCCCATTCATAAAATGGAAAGTAAAAGGAGCCCAATATGGATACTGGTTAGTTAGGTAGAAGTATGAAGGATCAGGCTGGCTTACCCTCAGGCCTAGGAAGCCTTAGGGTGAGCAGAAAAAGAGCCAGGGAGACCCAAACCCAAATCTGTCCTGACAGATCCAACTTCAAATCTCAGCTCCATCCTTTGCTTTGGGCTCTTGTTCCTCAGACTCTCTAAGTCTCAGTTTCTTTGCCTGGAAAGTATAGTAATAAAAGTATCTGCTGTGTAAAGTTTCTCTGTGACTATTAATTGACTTGTAAGAAATTTTAAATGATAAACAGAGTGTCTGTTAGTCAGTGAGTGCTCAATATACAAAAATTGCTGTAATTACTTTTCCCCCAAGTACACTTAACAATCTCACTAGTTTGTCATGGGTTAGTTCAAGAGGAAATCATTTAAAAAGCATCATTAGATTGTTAATAAGGAAAAAACTGGATTTGGACCTTTAAGAAAAAAAAAGAAAAAAAACAGTAATAATAGCTGAGCATCCTAGAAAAATGTTGCAACCTGGTTACTATGGAATTTTTTTTTCTTTACAGAGGAAGAAACAATCATGTGTTAACATATCATTTTAGATGTGTATCATGTTTAGGGCTCCTTGTTTAAGGAAAATAAAGCGAGGGCCAATTTCTTGTAGAACATTAGACAATATAGAAAGAGCATCTTACACAGGAAACAAACTGGAGGTTACAATGGCATAATCACTTCATCTAAAACAGCAAAGTGGGCGGATGAATTCTATGTGGGTCTCAGCCACAACACCAAAACCTAACATCAACAGCCGCATGAAAGCAACAAGGAAGACGACCATGAGCAGAGATTTATAATTGGACTCTGGTTCAGCATTTGCAGGATGTGTACATGGTGTTTCTTCTCTGTTCACCTTGTAACAGCAGCATGGTGTTAAACAGGTTATTTGGGTATAAAATCGGAGGACCAGCCTTACTTTCCTATTATAGTGCTTTGTACTTGTGTGGCCTTGGCCATGTCATCTAGCCTTTCTGCCAAATGTATGGTGTGGCAAGTTAAAACACCACACTGACCTTAAACAACTATTGGAAACATCAAAAGAAATAATAATCTGAAGACACCCGGCAAATCATAAAGCAGGATACAGATGTTAGCTGACATTAGGAACAATTTAGTGATTAGAAAATGCTTCAACACTTCATATTTTGTTTTAATGGTATATTTTTATGGTGAAAGCAAAACCGACTTCACTATTTTTTTTACAATATTGGGTATAAACAATGGACACCAGCATTAGATACCACCTGGTGGCAGTTAAGAGTAATGCATGTGCATTGTGGAGCAACTACAGGAAATGAGTTTGGAGTAAGGTCAGATACTGAGGAGCTGGAAGAGAGGCTTACAAGAGAGGAAACAAGCCTTAGCATACCCTGGACTGAAGCCAGAAAATGTACCTAGGGGCTTATGTTCTGTGAATTGCAGCAGTCACAAAAGTATTTGGCTGAACAACAGATAAATTAGGGGAAGAAAAACATGCCCCTTACTTCTAGACTCCACTGACCAGCACAGAACTCAGGTTTACTGAATGAAAAAATAAAAAGGGGGAAGAGTAATGAAAGAAAGAGAGTGAGGTAGAGAGAAAAATCATAAAAGAAACAGTGATCCAGTTCATTTTGTGTGTTTTTATTTTGTTAGACCTCTTTCCTTGTGATGGTCAATTCTTCAAAACGACAACCCTGTGTCAACTGCACTAAGTTAAAAAGGGATGAGGTCGGACAGATGGAAAGCAACAATACATCTCTATAGTTTCCTCGTCCCAAGATAAATCCACCTAGACCCAGAACACTAGGAAGTAGGAGTAAGGCATGGAGGAGGAATGAAGATCCAAGCTTTTTTGACAGTCTAGAGGACAGCTGAGTTTTCCTCCTTGCCTAGGATGATCCTCCCGTCACCCCCAAAGAAAAGGGTAATGAATGCCCCAGGCTCAGTTGGCTATTACCTGCCTTTTTATGCTGACAGCCACCCTCTAGCAAAAATGGGCAGAAATGAGAGAAGATATCCCCTTAAAGCTGTATCTTTTTTGCCTTAGCCTTCCTGAATTTTCTAGTCCCCATCAGGTCTTCATGGAATCTGACCCACATATGATTTTGCTTTTCATAAGCCCTTGACAGAGCATTCGGGAAACAGACTAGAAATTTAATATTACTAGTGGCTTCACAGATAATCAAGAATTTGATCTTCAATTACAGAATGAGCTACAGAAATTTTCCAACCAGTTAGTTAGTCCCAGGCTTCTGCATAAAAATTCATCTACTTTACATAATATGGTGGAGTCGGTATTATTAGGATCCCTGCTTTGTAACCTATAAAAATAAGGATCTGGACTAGCGATGTAGCTCAGTGGTACAGCACTTGCCTCCTTGGGTTTCAGCACAAAAAATTAACACACACACAAAAAAATAGAGACTCTTCCTTGGTCAAGGCTCAGAAGATATGTGTGCCTCCAAAAGTGATTCAATATATAAACTATAAGGGGATTATAAAACATTTATTGGAATCCTAAACAGGATGCCCAAAGCCATGGCTGCTATGGCAAAGGAGTAGAAATTCTTAAAAGAGAGATATACTGAGGTTGCTGCCATTTTTTAATACTAGATCTGAGAAATGAGTATATTTAAGGCTTTATATATATATTGTCAAGCATGTGTGAAATCTTCGATTCAATCATCAATTATGATGATGGTTTTAATAGGAAAACTGCCTCAAAGAGCTGATCTTTTATCAAGTCACACATTTGTTTCTACCAAGGCATTAAGACCATGTGTTATTTTGAAATAATTGAATTACAAAAAATTCATATGGAAATCCTTCTCCTTTACTCTCCTTCTGAAGTGATGAATGTGATGAAATATCAATGCATTGCTGGAATGTAAAATCAGAGGATTCTAGGTAGAAGAAACTGCAGAAACAGACCATGAGCTACATCTGCAGCCCCCAAAACCATCATCTTAGAAAAAAATGTTAAAGCCTTTACTATCATTTGATTTTCTATTATTCTTAGTTTATGATATTTTAAAAAATTAGAAATAAATAAGACTAATGGGAAGAAACATAAAATCCCAAATCTGCTCACAGTGACTAATCTGAATGGGGTCAGGAAGAGATGACAGCAATCCAAAATGACACAGAAGGAGAAACTTGAAGCTGCTGGAGGATCTTCTGTTAATCTCTGACCAGAAACAAAGTCTTCTGTGACTGTGCAAAAAATAGCTTTTCTTTTATTCAGAGCCAGTGTGCTCAGAGGACTTTCCAGCCAAAAGTCAAGAAAGACTGCCTTTTTCTTATCGGGATCCAAATAAATTTAAATAGTTTGCTCTTATGTTCAGTCTTTTTTTTTTTTAAATCAGTCTCTTTATTTTCTGTTTCAGATTATGTTAAATTATAATACATATTGACTCCCTATTTTGCAGGCAAATTTTTTGGTAGATGCTTAGAGGGCGTTCCCTACTCATCTGCCATTTCCCTTCTTCCTCCCTCCTCCCCAGGTTAGAAGTGGCTGCCTGGAAGAGATTCATCAAGATCCAGTGTAGACATGCTGTGACTGGCCTCCCAGCAGTGAAAACATACAGCTGCAACTTTCCCTCTCTCACTTGGGGCATCCAGGGAGAGCTTCTAATAACAAAGTAGCAAGTATGCAACAATTTTGTTATCCACTGTGCAAAAGACCAAGACAGAAGAACATCTTGTGCACTCATTCTTTCTCTTTGTTGTAATTTACATAAATTATTTCTCAGGAATGAATGACTTAAGCATTTCTGTTCTCTTTTAGTAAGAGTGTATCATTCTGGTTTTCCAGACTGACCAAAAAAAAGGTCAAATGACAAATGGCGGAGAATATCCTTCAGCTAGATTATCTAGCAGTCTATTTATATACAGTCTCTGTAGGCTCTGACTTTCTAGAATTTAGTTAAACTTTTTTATCACATTTTATTTTGTTCGTAGGGCACCTAGAAGAGGCCTGGTGATGCATTTTCTGCTTTGAGTGAATTCATTAGAGATGTGCATGTGATGAACATTGTCTGGTTCCTCTACCTGCTTGTGAAGCCCGTATCATATTCAGACCACCTCTGGATTGTGCTGTGGGAATATGGGAGAATTATGCTGAGTGTGTTAGTTAGCTTTTCATCACAATGACAAAATAGCTGAGATAAATCACCTTAGAAGGAGGACACGTTTGTTTGGGCTAAGAGTTTTAGAGGTTTCAGTCCATGTCTGCTTGGCCACATTGTGTTGGACCTGTGGCAGCAGAGTACATCTTGGCAGTAGCTCATGGCAAAGGAGGCTGCTCACCACATGGTTGCTGGGAAGTTAAAGAGAGAAGCAAAGGGGTTGGGGTTCTAATTTCTCCTTGAAGGGTACACCTCCAATGACCTAACTTCCCTTATGCGAGGTCCCACATCAGAAAGGTTCTACCACCTACCAAAAGCACCACAGGCTGGTGACCAAGCCTTCAATACATGGGTTTCCAGGGGACATTTCAGGTCCAAACTCTAGCACTACATGTCAAGCTCCACCCTCATCTGCTAGTACCCCACTCTTAGATCCTCATTCCATTCCTTACAGACTCTGGCTTGGGATTTTTATTTGTTTGTTATATTTTTAATTGGTGTATGATAGTTGTACATAATAATGGGATTTGTTGTTACATATTTGTACAAGCACACAATACACAAACAGGATAATTTGGCCAATATCACTACCCAGCATTTCTTCCCTCCCACCTTATTCCCTACCCCTTGGTCCCTTTCCTCTATTTGGTTTTCATCTTTCTTTTACTTTTTTCTATCTAGCTTCCACATACGAAAGAAAACATACAACCCTTGACCTTCTGAGGTTGACTTACTTCGCTTAACCTAATGGTCTCTAGTTCCATTTGTTTTCCTGCAAATGACATAATTTCATTTTTATTAAGGCTGAATAAAACTCCATTGTGTATATATGCCACATTTCTGTATTCTTTCATCCATTGATGAACACCTAGGCTGGTCCCATAGTTATTGTGCACATTTGCATTATGTGCACATCTCTAATGAACTCATTCAAAGGCTATTGTGAATTGTGCTGCTATAAATTGGTATGCCTGTATCACTGAAGTATGCTGACTTTAATTCTTAAGGGTAAATACTGAGGAGTGGTATAGCTGGATCCTATGGTGGTTCCATTCTTAGTCTTTTGAAGAACCTGCACACTGAATTCCGTAGTGGTTGTACTAATTTGCAATCCCACCAATAGTATAAAAGTGGTTTTTTCCCTCCACATCCTCTCCAGAATTTATTATTATTTGTATTATTGATGACTGAAATTCTGACTGGTGTGAGAAGATATCTCAGGGTAGTTTTGATTTGCATTTCCCTAATTGCTCATGATTTTGAAAATTTATCATGTATTTGTTGGCCACTTGTGTTTCGTCTTTTGAGAAGGGTCTGTTTAATTGGTTAGCCCATTTATTAATTGGGTTACTTGGTTTTTTCTTTGGTGTAAAAATTTTTGAGTTATTTATATGTTCTGGTTATTAATCCTCTGTCAGAAGAGTAGCTAGCAAAGATTTTCTTCCATTCTGTAGGATCTCTCTTTACATTCCTAATTATTTCCTTTGATGTGAAGAAGCTTTAAATTTGATGCCATTCCACTTACTAACTCTTGGCATTATTTCCTGAGCTTTAGGGGTCCTATTGAGAAAATCATTGGCTGTGCTTAAAAACTGGAGTGTTGACCCTATGTTTTCTTCTAGGAGTTGCATAGTTTATAGTCTGATTCTTAGATCTTTGATTCCATTTTGAGTTGATTGTTGTACAGAGTGAGAGATAAGAACTAGTTTCCTTCTTCTGCATATGGATAACCAGTTTTTCCAGCACTGTATGTTAAAAAGGCTGCCTTTTCTCCAATGTAAATTTTTGGCACCTTTATCAAAGATCAGATGACTATATGGGTTTGTCTCTTTTCTGTGCCATTGGCCTATGTGTCTATTTTTATGTACCATGCAGTTTTTGTTACTATAACTCTGTAGTATCATTTGAAGTCAGGTATTGCAATGCATCTGGCACTGCTTTTTTTGGCTTAGAATTGCTTTGGCAATGTGGAGGGAAAAAACCACTTTTATACTATTGGTGGGATTGCAAATTAGTACAACCACTACGGAATTCAGTGTGCAGGTTCTTCAAAAGACTAAGCCAGAATTGCTTTGGCAATTCTGGGTCTTTTATTCTTCCAAATTAATTTTAGGGCTTTTTTTTTCTAGTTCAGTAAAGAACATTGTTGGTATTTTGATGGAGATTGCATTAAATCTGTATATCTCCAGGGTTTTTTTGTTTGTTTAGAGGATATTGTGAATGATATAGTTTTCCAGATTTCCTTTTCAGCAAATTCATTTTTGGTATATAGGAAAGCTATTGATTTTTTATGTTGATTTGGTAACCTTATACTTTGCATATTTGTTTATTGGCTATAGAGTCTTTGGTGAGTTTCTTTTAGGTATAAGAGCATATCACCTGCAAACAGTGCTAATTTGATTTTTTTTCCTTTCCTATCTTTATCTCTTTTGTTTCCTCCTCTTGGATCTGGCTAGAATTTCTAGCAATATATTAAATAGGAAAGGTGAGAGTAGATATCCTTGTCTTGTTCCAGATTTTAAAGGAAATGCTTTCTTTTTTCTCCCCCCATTTACTATGAGGTTGGTTTGGGGTTTTTCATATATAGCCTTCTTGATTTTGAAGTAGGTTCCTTCCATAGCAAGTTTCTTCAGTGTTTTTGTCAGCCTTTTGTCAAAGGCCTTCTCTGTATCTATTGAGATGACTAAGTGTGCCGGGTTTCAGTTTGCAACTAAAAGGCTCAGGGGTTACTCCAGTTGAACTGGGCTATCTGGGCTGCACAAAATAACCACACAAGAGACACAAATACCTTCTTCTTTGGGGTCGCAGTGATGGCTCCTCTGACCCTAAGGGTCCGCAGGAAGAGAGAGAGCCAGAGCACGCGCTGACCCTTTTTATTGAGGAGAAGCTATTCAAATGAGGCAATGGGTCAGATTTCAGGGGGCTGAGTCTTTCTTCATGATGTCCACTGTCAGCAGGTTGACTGACATCTGGGTAGGCCACACCCAAGGGCACAGTAAGAGAAGGGGACATACACAAGGCACTTCCATGGAAGATTCTATCTAAACAGGGAAAGGGGTTATATTACAAAGTAACAAGTGAGCATAGCTTCACCCATGGGGCTGTAGCAAGACACACCCATGCACAAGACAATCACCCTCGAACCCAAGAAGGGTGACTGAGCACCTCAGCACCCAGCCGGGGATTGTGACTCTGTCATGTGTGAGGTTGGTCTCCCACATAAGTGATTTTTGTCCTTAATTCTATTTATAAATTACATTTACATATATTAAGCCATTCTTGCATCTCTAAAACTTGGTCATGTTGTATAATCTTCTCACTATGTTGTTGAACATGATTTGCTAATATTTTATCAAGCATTTTTGCCTATAAGTTCAATAGGGATATTGGTCTGTATTTTTTTTTTCTTGATGTGTCCTTACATGATTTTGGTATAAGTGTTATATTGGTTTCATAGAATGAACTTGGAAGTTTTCATTCCTTTCTATTTCATGCAATAGTTTGAGAAGTATAGGCATTAGTTCTTCTTTAAAGGTTTAGTAGAATTCATCTGAGAACCCATCTGGTCCTGGTCCTAGGCTTTTCTTTATTGGAAGGCTCTTTATTACTGCTTCTATCTCATTAGTTATTGATCTCTTTAGGTTTTCTATGTCCTCTTGGTTCAGTTTTAGCATATAGTATTTGTCTAGAAATGCATTAATTTCTTCTAGGTTTTCCAATGTATTTGGAGCATAAATTTTCAAAGTAGTCCCTAATGATCCACTGGATTTCTGTGATGTCTGTGGTGATTTCTCCTTTTTCTTCTCTAATTTTATTATTTTGAGTTCTCTCTCTCTCTCTCTCTCTCTCTCGTTAGATTGGCTAAGGTCTTATCAGTTTTGTTTATCTTTTCCAAGACCAACTCTTTGCTTTATCAGTCCTTTGTATTTTTTTTTAATTCTAAATTTCATTGATTTCAGCTTTGATGTTAATTATTTCCTTCCTTCTACTGGTTTTGGATTTTTGTTTTCTTTCTCAAGGGCCTTGAGATGCATCATTAGGTTGTTTTTCTTTTTGTTTTCTGTCTCATCTTTCTGATTTTCTTACATAAACATTTATAGCTACAAACTTTCCTCTTAGAACTGCCTTTATAGTGTCCCAGAGGTTCTGCTTTGTTGTATTACTACTGTCATTAGAGAATCTAGATTGGCTAAATTCAAGCCTCTTTTCTAGTCTCAAGTTTTTTCACACCAAATTCTCAATTCTCTCTGTGTTCTCCCTCCCTCTGTTATGAACCAGCCCACTACAGCTGCCACTACCATAACCAGCTTGACTCCAATATATGCTTTTTTTTTTGTATAATGTACCCAAATTTCTGAGTCTCTAAGACACTCTGTCCAATACTGAATATTAGTGAAATCCCTTTTCCACCCACCTCATTGAGGAGCAGTACTCCCACTGCTTGAATCCCAAGCCAAAGAGAAACTAGGAATGCAGTCTTCCTCCAAACTACCATCTTGCATTTTCCTTCAGTTGGGATTTTTCAATCTCTTTGTTCAGAACTCCTAATTCCTTCCCTCTACTCATGTTCTATGCCCTCTGTGAATCTAAGTACCAGATTCCTGTTGCTCTGCCTTCCTTAGACATTAAGCCAGAAACTTTGTGTGATGTCAGGGTGTGCATTCTCAGGGGTGGAAGGATAACAGGGGAAGCTTTAGGTATATTCCCTCATAATGGCACTTCCTTCAACAACTCTTCAAAGTAAAAGTCAGTGTGACAGTTGTTCAGACTTAGGAGAAAAGCCTTTAGAAAAGTGTGATATGAGAATAAGACATTGAGATGGTAGTTGAGAGCTCAGCCCACCCACTCATTCTGTTCCCCTCCATTAATCCACAGGCCACTAGCTCTGTCCAGAGTAGCTAGACCAGGCACAAGTCTCTTCATGGAGCATCTGACCTGCCCGGACTGTGGCATCCTCTGGTACTTTCTTGCTTTATGTCATCCTTTCTAAACTTGTCCTTCCCATCCAGTTGACTTATAGGATGTACCACTCCATCATAGAACTAGCCAAAGCCCCTCTCATTTCTCTCATCCTGTCACATGATCTATAAGACACATTTGTTCCTCTCAAGTGGTCTAGAGTTTGACTGGGGACCCTCAAGAGCAGGACATCAAACAAATGAGAGGGGAGGAGTGGTGTTATGGTTTGGATATGAGGTGTTCCTCAAAAGCTCCTGTGTTAATTAATATTAATGCAGGAATGGTCAGAGGTGAACTGATTGGGTTGTGAGAGCTGAATCTTAATCAGCCTATTCTAGTCTGAATGAACTGACTAGGTGGCAACTGTAGGTAGGTGGGGCATGGCTGCAGGAGGTGGGTCACTGGGACATCCCCTAAAAGAGAGCATCTTTCCTGTAGCCTCTTCCCCCACACCGACCCCACCCCATCCTACTTTTTGGCTGCCATGAATAGACCAGCTCTCCTCCACCATACCCTTCTGCCACAGTATTCGGCCTCACCTTAGGCCCAGAGCAATGGACTTGACAGACCATGGACTAAACCTCTGGAACCATGAGCCAAAATAAACTTCCTCCTCTAAGTTGCTCTTGTTGGGTATCTTGGTCACAGTGATGGAAAGCTAACTAACACAGAGGGCAAAGGTAGGCCAATAGACCTTGACCTCTTCTTCACAGAGTGACTCATTGGTAGAGCTTAAACCTTAGCTTCCGTTGAGGCATATCTATAACCGCAGAGATTCTGAGAGGACTAAAAAAGACAAGCACATTCATTACAGAACTTAGCAGTCCTTATAATCATTGGAATAGACTTTGGCAGGGCACAATGAATTCATATTTTTTCATGATTTGTAGTTGTGGTAACTGACTATAGTTTACAAAAATTTGTACTTAAAGCATTGTCGTGAATCATAAATAACATACAAATAACATATCATCCAATTGTTATATGTCTATTTTGGTATTTCATCACTTTTTAAATATTTGGAAGACTTTAGAAAAATACAAGTGGATCAAACATCTCTGGGCTTTTGAGAAGCTCTATAGTCCCATAGCAATATATGATGGATGCTCAACGGTTACTGCTTGGAATCTGGAGTTGGCACGGACTGCTGTAGCATAAGAAAAATTTCAGGACAGAGATCTTTTGCTCTCCTTCTCTTATTCTGCCTTATCAGAGCTTTTCACCTTTCTTTTTTTCAGTCATTCACAAAAAGAATGTAGGAATTCCTTGCCAATGATGTCTTGCCTAAGCCCCGCCTCTGCCTCTTTTGTTATTTTCTCTGCTCAGGAAGGCATGCTCTACCATGGGTAGGGTTCTGAGGCAGTGTGGGGAGGAGTCTCTAAGGATAAATTTTCTCCATTCTCTCTCATCCACCCACTTCACTACCACAGAAATCAGGTTCTTCTGAAAGAACTGAAGGAATTCTCCACAATGAACTTGGCCTTTGGACTCTGATTTATTTTCTTTTCCATACAACTAATCCCATTCAGAAAGATAATCTGATTATTCTAGGCAGAGACTATTAGGATAGAAAATTTGAAAGACTCTTTGGGCATTTGATCTGCGTGTTTACATGGAGAGAAAGAATTTATAAGTACCTTGAAAAATTGTGCTTAATTTTGAGAAAAATCACAAAGAGTAATATAACAAATGTTAATCATTCTGAATTAAACATTTAACATTTTATATCGTGGGTTCTCAGTCTTTTGTTTATTATAGATACAGGTCAGTCTCCTCTAAACTCTGTCCCCAGGACTGATCCTTCCCCACCCTAGAGACTCCTTTCTTCTGCTATATGAGGTGTTGTTTATTGTCTTCCAGTCTTTTATGGAATAGAAGTGCATTAATCTACATGTAGCCTAACATATCTACATTTAGACAAATGTTACACAGACTAATCCTATACATTTAATGTGATGTGTATGGAAGAGATAAACATAAACTACATGCAGTAGTATTTTCTTTTATATATGGTTGATATATAGGAATAACATCATACTGTATAATTCAGTCTTAACTTGCTGATCTTTTAAAGCATTGTTTTTGACCTCTATTTTTTTTTTGCTGATATTTACACAGTTAGACATTTTTAATTGACACCAAGTATTGAATTGTATGGACATAATATGCTTCATTCACCCATTTCCTTATTTATGGGCATGAAGGGTTTTCTACTTATTTGCTATTAGCAGTGATTCTGTGAATCTCCTTGATGTTTATCCTTTTTGTAATACATATGCTTTTATATAGTTTGCACTGAGAATAGAATCAATGGATTCTAGGTTAGATATATTTTCAATTTTAGATGCTGCCTGTTATGCTCCAAAGCTTCCATACTAGTTTACACTCCTACCAGCAGAGGACTTCTTTCTCCATATCCCAACCAACAATGATAGCTTCAGAATTTGAAATTTTGCTGTTAGCATGGGT
Organism: Ictidomys tridecemlineatus; assembly: GCF_052094955.1. Taxonomy (NCBI): domain Eukaryota; kingdom Metazoa; phylum Chordata; class Mammalia; order Rodentia; family Sciuridae; genus Ictidomys; species Ictidomys tridecemlineatus. The sequence goes on along the minus strand of NC_135483.1, from coordinate 137,552,060 downwards.
TGGAAATGGCATCTTAGCATTGTCTTAATTTATGTTTTCCTAAATCTATGCCATTCAGTGCCACTTCATGAATTTATTGGCTGTGTGGATTGACTCTTGTGACTTGCTTGCTCATGAATTTTGCCTTTTCTGTTGAATTTTCACTTTTCTATTAATTTGTAGAGGCTCTACATACATGATGTAGGTATTTTACTAACTGTTGTACTTTTAAAAACTATCTAGTCATTCACCTCTCTCTTAATTTTTCTTAAAGGTATTATAAAAGTTACTATGTAGATAGCTTAATCTTCATGTAGTCAAATTTATTCTTTTTATTCCCTGTTGGTTAGTGTTATTTTGTCTTATGTAAGAAACATGTATTATATTTCTTTTGTAAAAATTGTCTTAGCTCTTCATGTACTTTGACATTTTATTTGAGCTTCAGATTCAGGTAATCAATTTTACTGAAAAGCATTTTGTAATTATTATTGGAATTTATTAAATTTACAAATTAACTTAAGGAGATATGTTTATAATACTATGCCATTTTATTCTTGGACATAATGTTTATTTATTCTTATTTGAAGGATCTTAAAGTATCCTTCAAAAAAATTTTATTATTTCTCAATTTAAAAAATCTAATTTTTTTGTTGTAGTTGGACACAATACCTTTATTTAATTAATTTATTTATTTTTATATTGTGCTGAGGATTGAACCCAGGACCTTGTGCATGCTAGGCAAGTACTCTACCACTGAGCACAACCATAGTTCTAAAAATCTAATGTTTGAAAATTAATTTTTCAACATTTGTAATTTGTGCTGTTGTTAAGATTAACCAGTTAAAAAGAAATGGTATAGAAGCTGGGCTCAGTGGTGGTGCATGCCTGTAGTCCCAGCAGCTTGGGAGGCTGAGACAGGAGGAGTTTGAATTCAAAGCCAGCCTCAGCAACAGCGAGGGGCTAAGCAACTCAGTGAGATCCTGTTTCTAAATAAAACACAAAATAGGGTTGGGGATGTGGCTCAGTGGTTGAGTACCCTTGAGTTCAATCCCCAGTACCCGCCCCCAAAAAAATTGTATAAAGAAGAACTGTTGATTTCTTTCATTTTCCTTTTCTTTTTTTGATTTCTTTCATTTTCACCTTTTATCTTACTGAAAAAAAATGCTGAATTATCTTAGTCATTGAAATTATTTTACCACTCCTTGCTTTGGATTTTGATAAGATTGTCATTTCATCTACAAATAATGACAGGTTTGTTTCTTCCTTTCAAAAATGGACAATGTAGTTAACTTTTAAATTCCCAAATCACAACTGACTAATAGCCTGATACAAACTATCATAATTATGTTACTCATTTCTTGCATTAATTAGGACTCCTAGAAAACAGGGTTGAATAGTTGTCTCCTGACTTTAGTGGAAATATTTTTAAAGTTCTATCATTAAACATTTTTGCTGAAGGATTTTTAAGATATCCTTTTATTGTCATGTTAAGGAATTTCCTTCTGTTGCTAATTTGCTAAGAGCTTTTCTTTTAAGGAATAAGTGTTATACTTTATAGATTGCTTTCTCTACAGCCATTTAAATGATCATTTCTAAAAAAAGAGCAAAAAAACCATTAATGTGATGAATATTTGATAGATTTCTAGAGATTATTATTTTATTTCTAGAACTTCTGCTATCTTTTAACTATCAGCACATTTTAGATACAATTTACTTATGATTTACATAGAAAGCTTTTATCTATTTAATGTAGTTTTATGGTATTAAAAGCAGTGCCTGTGTCCCTTTTAAGCATTCACATTTAATTTTATTACTTTGACTTATTTAGCATCTGAGAAACTTCAAGGAGACTATCCCTCGCCCCCCACCTAAATTATATTCCTTTGCTCATCTACTCACTGCAACTTGTGCTACAGTTTACAGTATCTGTGAAGGTGCTGTGGAGTCCCCCACTAGACTTTCAGTTCCATAAGAGCAGGAGATTTTATCTTCTCAACTCTCTGTTGTACTTCTGGGCCTAACCTGTATTTAGTATATAGCAGACACTTAAAACACTTATTTGTAGAACTAGTGAATGGGGAAATGAATGGCCATTTGAAAGCTGATGATGCACCAGGGTCTTTCCCCATTTAAAACTTGCTTAACAGTCATATAACAACTCAATGTTCCTGACCGGGTTGCTTTTCCCAAAATATATTTGTCTGCTTGAACTGACATGCTGAAGTGCTTTTTTTGAAGTTCTTAAGCCTGGATGAATTCCAGGGGATTCCCCTCCTCATCTAGAGCATTGGCACTTCATTAAAAAACTGGGGGAGGGCTGGCGTTGTGGCTCAGCTGTAGAGCGGACTCCTAGCACATGCAAGGCCCTGGGTTCAATCCTCGGCACCACGTGAAAATAAATAAAACAAAGGTATTTACTTATTTTTTATATTAAAAATAAATAAAACAAAGGTATTGTGTCCAACTACAACTAGAAAATAAATATTTAAAAAAAAAAAAACCTCGAGGAGTTTTCTAAAATTAGAAACTAAATGTTCCTCAAATTAACATACCACCAGAAGGTATTTTCTTAATTTTTTTGTGCATGAAAATGTACAGTCCTAGGCTCCAACATGGCCTCCAAACCAAAGCACCATGAGACAACAGATTGCTGCCCAAAACTTGTCAAACAAAGATTCAGAGTGCCAAAGATCGGCTCTGGGTGGGAACTGCAGATCCTGAGGATTTCCATAGTCACATATGGGGAAGCAGTTGGTCACTTATGTCCCAGTTCCAGCCCAGTCCCTGAAAGGACCTAGGTACTCTGAAGAGGAGTAGAGAGTTTCTGTTTTCTGATTCTTCTTCCCCACTAACAGTTTTTCAATGCAGATGCTGAAGTCCACAGAGTTGACTAAAGGTAATCTCATTTTTTTCTCAACAATCAGATCCTTTTTTATTTGGTACCGAGGATTGAATTCAGGGGTACTGACCACTAAGCCACATGCCCAGCCCTATTTTGTATTTTATTTAAAGACAGGGTCTCACTGAGTTGCTTAGCACTTTGCTTTTGCTGAGGCTGGCTTTGAACTTGCTATCTTCCTGCCTCAGCCTCCCAAGCGGCTGTGATTATAGGCTTGCACCACCATGCCTGGCCATCATTTAGATCTTAAGAAGGAGTCTAGAGAATTGTCAATGCATTTTTTCCCGATTCCTTATTAGTATACATCTCAAGAAAAGTAACAGCTACATTTTGCTTGTAGTGACATTTTAAAATTAATTTTATTCGCAAACACGAACCAATTATTAGGCTACCAACAGTAGCTAAGTTTGTTAAAATACCATCATGTTCAAAGTTTGTCAGTTTTAAAATTTATAATTAAATTTTAGGTAAGTTGCAATTCAAAGGATTACAAATTTATTTTGTTCATAGATAAAAGCAGATTTAGCTCATTAAAAATTCATCCTTTGGATTATAACTTATTGAGGACTTACTATGTGTTAAAAGTTATTTTAGGTGCTGGGCATATAAAGAAAATATATTCCCTGCCATGGCGGAATGTATAGACTAATTAGGGAAGGGATGTTTTGTGCTGTGTCAACCTAGCCAAACTGGGACCATGTTCCTCAGTCTGGGTTTCATGTTTCATTCTGGTTACTTAGTATGGTCACAGGAACTTAAGCATGAGATTTGGAAGGTGGAACAAAGGGACACAGCAGCTCTGAAAGTTGCTATAGGATGCCAGGTGCTTCTGCAGCTCACACACATTGTCACGATCTGTGAGCTCACCTAGTTGGTGATAGCTCTGCCTGATCTCTTCCTTCCACCTCTCCAAGTCCTAGGCAAGACACACAGGCATCTCCACAACAAAGGTTAATAGCTTCTGAACACTTCCTACATTATCAAGGTTGGGGGGTGGTGAGAGAGAGATGTGGATCCCAGTCTATCCTTCTGGGTTCCGGCTTGGCCTTAGTTCTCCCCATTTCAGGCTTAGAGTTTTTGACTGTTCATCCTGCTGCCTGATGGACACCTTCAGCTCACTATCAGACCCAAGCCACTAGCCTTCTCTAGACTTTCTCTCTAGCATCTACAATTGGGTAAGGTCTGATCCTTATTTTAAAACATATCTGGGAGCTGGGTGCAGTGGCACATACCTGTAACCTCAGCAACTCAGTAGGCCAAGGTAGGAGAATCTCAACTTCAATGACAGCCTCAGCAATTTAGTGAGGCCCTAAACAACTTAGTGAGATTCTGCTTCAAAATAAAAACCAACATGAGCTGAGAATGCAGCTCAGTAGTAAAGCACCTTTGAGTTTAATCCTCAGTACCAAATAACAAACAAGCAAAATCTCTGGGGCTAGTGTGTGACAGGAACAGATTTCTGTTTTAAAAGATTGCTATGTATTACCAATTGATTATACATTTATGATCATTTTAATTTTGTGTTCTATTTTTGGAAATTGCCCTTTTAAATTTCATTTTATTTTATCATTTAGTAAAATATTACCTGTTTCTAAGGTTAAAGCTATAAAATAATATATACTTAAAAACCAGGTAAATTTTTCCTTTTTTAAAAAATTGGAAGTTTCTATTGAAGATCTATTTATTGTTCCTCAGTAGCCTCATGTCACTGTTTCTCTACTTAGCTTCGATGCCTGAGGGTGGAACACAACCAGACAAGAGTTATTTCATGTGATTTTAATTTCATTATAATTTCCTAAGGGGATATATCATAAGGACAAACAGAGCTCAAACAAATTTTGAACTCATTTCTGTAGTTCTACAGATGAGCTGATAGTGAAATTGTTATTCTGAGTCTTTTTTTTTGTTTGTAACATGACAAATAAATAAATAATACAAGAGTTTTAGTCTTAAAAAAAAAAGAAGATTGCCATTTAAGGAAAGTGATCGTCTAAGTTTTTGAAAATGGTCATTTGGTCATTGAGAATTGAACACTGTCTACAATGGAATTCAAAATTTAGCACTTTTCCATCTTTCAAAATAAAAATTACATGCCCCAAACTCACAGAATGCAAGTAAAGACCTGGTCCCAGGGTGCGCTGAGCTTGACCATCGGATGTGTAGAGGCAATTGACAAAGCAGTTATTCCTGATGAATCATAGCCTAACATCATAGATCCTCTTCCTTCACTCTGTTGGCAAAGTCTGAGACATTGGAACAAAGAAGGAAAACTACAATATCAATTGTTACTGCAACAATGAATTGCAGCGTTATTTGAACTGCTTTTATTCGGACATAGAGGCTTCCCTACGTATTTCTGGACCTTTATGTTTCCGTCTGATCTTGAGTTGGCCACACCTGATGATATCACCTGCTTTTCATCACCCCCGTTACACTGAAGTTTTGCTACACATTTTTATTCCTTCTCAGGAGGAGGATGGTTGAAGGCAATGATTCAAGAAGATCAAAATTTGAAAACTATATTCCAAATTGACTCCTGGCTAGTGTAGATAGCCAAAAACTAAGTCATCTGAAAAGAAGAAAATAATAACAGTGGCGATAATGATGCAATCTGGGGGAGCCAAGAGAAGACGAGCTTAAGAACATGTTATAAAAGTGGGACGCCTAAAGAAAGCACAATTATGGGTTCTGGTTATTTATTTTTTTTCTAAAGAAAGAAAACTCTGATAATGAAGAAGTCTAAAAAATAAAGAAAAATGAAGAGATGAGAGGCAGGAGGTTATTATAGTGAGTTGGGTGAGTAAAAAGGTTGGGGCGGTGGGAACAAAAGGAGAGCAGATGGAAGGGTCCCCTAAGAAGTGGAAGCAATGTGACTTGGAGTCTCACAGATGGGAGCAGCGCGGGGACCCAGGTAATGGTATTATCATAGGTGACATTAAGGTTGAAACTGAGGGTCCCCATAGAGGCCTTCATTTTTAAAAAGTTGATGTTTAATAGTATTAATGAGGAAGGTAGTGGCGACAGGCTTTCAGATCAACAGGAGACCTGAGACTCATTAACAAATATAATTACAATTTCTATTTTCTTCAGTTATCAATCTCTATCATCATGGAGACGGGCTCTCAGAGGCTTGAGGAGGAAGAGAAATTTTTATTTTTCACAGTAGTCCAACCCAGGGATACTGTCCCTCAATCCAGAATAGGAGTGGCCTCCAAATTGGCTTAGATCTTTGATTTTTAGTTTGTGGCCTTCGTATAATTATTTTTTTTCACTGTTTTATTTATTTATTTATTTTTATTAGTTGTTCAAAACATTACATAGCTCTTGACATATCATATGCCTTCGTATAATTAATACCGAGAAAAAATACTTCAGAATGGAGTTGTTGTGATACTGACATGATTGGTATCTTGATTTTTATATTCACTCGTATATTTCTCCTCCCAACCTTTCTCCCTTCTATTGATATGGGCACAAATTGCTGCATTAAAAATTATTTATCTTCAGAGAGACTAGAACTCTAGAAAATCTGAGAAATTCTTAATAAAAATAATCCCAAAAGTTATTGTTTTATGGGTACAAAGTTTCAACTTGGAATGATGAAAAAGCTCTGGAGATGCTTAGTGCTGCACAATACCATAAATACTTTAATGCTACTGACCAATGGTAATATATGCAAATATATTGAGGGCAATATGATAAGAATATGATTGTGTGCTTGGATATTCTCTCTATTCATATTGACAATCATTGTAATTAGGTTTCCCCGGAAATCACAGGTTGTGGGGACGATGGTGTATCAGGGGCACACACTTCCAGCTGCTTCCACCCAACTCCCCTCCTACCTCAGCCTCCAGCTGCAGCTTCCGGTAGTTCTTCTCTGGCTCCTCATGGAATTATCACTAACCTTCCTGCACCTCTCTCGGTTCCTAGACTCTAGGTGGAAGAAAAGATTCCACTATTTGTATAACTGGCAAGAGAAAATTAGCGATTATTATTTGTAATGAGAAACTACCAGATGGGAGAGCCCTGAACATTGCATAAGTGCATGGAGAGTAATACAAGATGAGAAGCTGGGGCTCCAGGTTACATTTTCAACTGCAAAGAGTATTCTGCAGTAGCTTGTTGGAATCAGTTACTAAGAGATCTTTGCTCCCAACATTAGGGAACAGAGCAGAAGCCCAGGGGCTGGTACATTCTGTAGCAAGTGCTTTGTTTCCACAGAGCTGATTCCCCAATGCTGGCTGTTCAGATGCTTTTCTCTGTTTTAGAATATTAATCCAGACTCAGATTCTGCCTTAATTCTCTTTCAAGGCTGCCATGCATGTTCAAAATCCTCTCAGTACTCAAAGTACACTAAGTAGTTTCCATTTTCGACTGCCAACCTTTCTCCCGTCTACTGATATGGGCACAAATCGCTATGCTGCATTAAAAACTATTTATCTTCAGAGAGACTAGAACTCTAGAAAATCTGGGAAATTCTTAATAAAAAATATCCCAAAATTTATTGTTTAATGTGTACAAAGTCTCAGCTTGGGATGATGAAAAAGTTCTGGAGATGCTTAGTACTACACAATAGCATAAATACATTAATGCTACTGATCAATGGTAAATTTTATGTTATAAATATTTGAACACAACACAAAATATAAAGTCACACTTCCTTGGGATAGAGGTGTTGGAAAGAGGATTGGAAAAGGTCTGGCATTGCTGCTTTTGTGCTAATGATGTTCATTCAGTCCATTGAGTAATTTCTATACTTACCTTTGCTTTATTTATTTATTTATAATTATGCTGTATTTACCAATACAAAAGGATAATTAAAAAGTTTTTTTAATATATATATTTTTAGTTATAGATGGACACAATACCTTTATTTTATTCATTTATTTTTATGTGGGGCTGAGGATCAAACCCAGTGCCTCAAACATATTGGGCAAGTGCTTTACCACTAAGCTACAGCCCCAGCTCCAATTATAATTTTCTTTAAAGAGACTGTCCTGCATAATGAGAATTATGAAGACTTAGAAAGTCTCCTTATCTGCTTTGGGCTTCATTTTATTTTTATTTAATTTATTTGCACATTATCAGACCGCTAGAATTTATGCTTTTGAAAAAGAGCTTTATCGAGATATAATTCACATATCATACAATTCACCCAAAGTGTACAATCCAATGTTTACTGCATTGTATGCCCATCATCACAATCAATTTTAGAACATTATCATGGCCCCAAACAGAAACTCCATAACCATTAGCAGTCATTCTCCATTTTTCCTCACCATCATTTTTTTTCTGTTTAATGTAAAATGAATGAGTTAAACTAAATGATCTTGAAAGTCTTTCTTGTGCTAACATTCCGTAATTATGTAAAATAACTGCTTGTGAATGAAATAACAACTAAAGGCAAAATTCCTAGGAGTGTAACTTATTGACTATGTTTTCCTGCAGAGAAATTGAAAAATCAAGGGGAAAAAAATACTCTTTGGGGAAATGAAACTAACTGATTGATGTGAAAAAACGGATTTGTCTAAAAAATAGCACAAGTTCACTGCTCTAAGATTTAAAAAAAAAAAATCTGAGAGAGGAATGTTTGTCACAATCTAAAGCAGCAGGGAAAAGAAAGCTGCACAAGAGGTTAGGTGGGTGGAGAAAGCGTCCAGCAGGCCTGGACAGGAGAGATGGGCAAAGCCATGCCCCACCTTGGAGGAGGTGGCAGGAGCTGGTGCATACCTGTCCTCGTTGCTTCCAAGGGCAGATGCTCAGTGCCAGCTTTGTCTGCACACAAAACCATGCTTCTCCCAAGGAGTCTCTTCCAGATTTGTTCAAATGGTTCAGTGGGATCTTAAGTGATGATTTCCTTATCAGGTTTCCATTTTCTAAAAAATTTTCTCATCTTTTGGGGCTCACTGGAATGCTTCACCATCCTTGAAGCTTTAGCAAATCACATCGCTCACTTCCCTTGGGTTTCCATGACATCTGTCCCGATTCTCTCTCCTTCTCCATCCTCTCCTCTTTACTTCTTTTTTTTTTATTATTGGTTGTTCAAAACATTACAAAGCTCTTGACATAGAATATTTCATACATTAGATTCAAGTGGGTTATGAACTCCCATTTTTACCCTAAATACAGATTGCAGAATCACATCGGTTACACATCCACATTTTTACATAATGCCACGTTAGTAACTGTTGTATTCTGCTACCTTTCCTACCATCTACTATCCCCCCTCCCCTCTCCCATCTTCTCTCTCTACCCCATCTGCTGTAATTTAATTCTCTCCCTTGTTTTTTTCTTTTTTTCCCTTTCCCCTCACAACCTCTTATATGTAATTTTGTATAACAATGAGGGTCTCCTTCCATTTCCATGCAATTTCCCTTTTCTCTCCCTTTCCCTCTCACCTCATGTCTCTGTTTAATGTTAATCTTTTCCTCCTGCTCTTCCTCCTTGCTCTGTTCTTAGTTGCTCTCATTATATCAAAGAAGACATTTGGCATTTGTTTTTAGGGATTGGCTAGCTTCACTTAGCATAATCTGTTCTAATGTCATCCATTTCCCTGCAAATTCCATGATTTTGTCATTTTTTAGTGCTGTGTAATACTCCATTGTGTATAAATGCCACATTTTTTTTTTATCCATCCATCTATTGAAGGGCATCTGGGTTGGTTCCACAGTGTAGCTATTGCGAATTGTGCTGCTATGAACATTGATGTGGCAGTACCCCTGTAGTACGCTCTTTTAAGGTCTTCAGGGAATAGTCGGAGAAGGGCAATAGCTGGGTCAAATGGTGGTTCCATTCCCAGCTTTCCCAGGAGTCTCCATACTGCTTTCCTAATTGGCCGCATCAATTTGAAGTCCCACCAGCAATGTACAAGAGTACCCTTTTCCCACATCCTAGCCAGCACTTGTTGTTGTTTGACTTCATAGTGGCTGCCAATCTTACTGGAGTGAGATGGTGTCTTAGGGTGGTTTTGATTTGCATTTCTCCTACTCCTCTTTACTTCTTGATCTGCACTTTCTTCTTCTACCTCTGAACTTCCCAGAGCACTAATTCCCCAAAAGCCCATTTAGAAGCATACCATACACTGTTTTCAGGTTTTCACTAACACAAAGCCACACTCACTCCTTGAGGCTTTGTCTATGGCTGCTTCCATACTTCACGGACAGAACTCAGACCATGTGAATACTATTTACTATACAGAGCTTTATAGAAAAAGACAAACTTGTTCGAATGAATTAAGCTGTTAATATTTCCTTTGCACCTTACCTTTTATTAAGTTGGTATCTTATTACTCTAACTTGATGACAGAGACTGTGTCTACTATACTTTTCAGAGACCATCTCACAGCCTTGTGCTTTGGAGATGGCTCAGCAAGTACCTAATGAGTGAGGGATTGTAAAGCTATCCTCTCTTTTGCAATTGTGAGAATAAGATTGTCTAAGCTGGAGCAATACATTCAAATCTCCCTTTGAGGCATGGCTGAGTCTCTCCTTTCCAAAGCATCAGGATAGCTTGGTGGTCAGGCACAGATTAGGTATCAGAGAGCTTGGGGTTTGCATACTGGCCCTGTGTCTTGCCAGCTGTGTGACCTTAAATGAGTTTCTGAAGTTTGGAAAACTTCACCTCCTCATCCACAAAACAGTGACTGTGAGGATTTTAAAGTAACATACTTTAAGTGTCAGGTATGGTTTCTTAGACATAAATAATCCAAAACAATTGTTACTGCCCTATTATAATTGCATCTTGTTCTCATTCCCTCCCCTTTCTCTACCTAATCCAAACTCCTTTAAAATGAATGTGTTTTTCTTTATAACTTCTGTTTTAAATTCTAATATTAAAAAACTGGGGTTCTCTTGGCAGTGAAAGGAAGATCCAACAGACAGTTGGATTCCCACTGCCTTGGCTTGTCTTCTTGCCACAGAAAAGCAACAGTAATCAGTCCAGAAGGTCAATAAAGTAGTTATTGAAAAATGGCAGTCTACTAGGGGAGAAAATGGAGCATGGAAACTTAGAAGATGAATAGCATGTTTTCTATGCTCAATTCCTGAGAAAATACAGGTACAACAAAGCTAAAATAAACATTAAGAACAAACTTGCAGGAAAGTTAAGTCCCCCCAAAACCAGTGGAATGGAAAAGTGAATGGAATAGGATTTTACTCTGATGATAGTATTTGACAGAGTCGACCATTCCTTCAATTAAAATCTATTATGTTCTTCTGTGTACCAGGTTTTGTTTGAGATGCTAAGTAAATATCAAATAAAATTGTCAGATTAAAATCACTGCCCTCATAGACCTACATTCTAGTGAGAAGAAAATAAAAATTAAAAATAGATAGATTGATTTATAGCATTAGAAGGTGACAACTGCTATGCAGAAAAAAAAAAGAGTAGGATAAGAAACATCAGAATGAGAAAAGAAGATGAGGTGTTTGCATTTTTTGGGCAGGGGCTACAGGGGATTGAACTCAGGTGCACTTGACCACTAAGCCACATCCTCAGCCCTATTTTGTATTTTATTAGAGATGGGGTCTCATTGAGTTGCTTAGCGCCTCGCTAAATTGCTGAGGCTGGCTTTGAACTCGCTATCCTCCTGTCTCTGCCTCCTGAGCCTCTGGGATTATGGGCGTGTGCCACAGCGCCCAGCTTGCATTTTTAAATAGTGTGATTAGGTGGCTTTTGAACAAAGATGTAAGAGTTCTAAGACAGTGAACCACAGGGACATCTGGAGGAAAAAAAATTACAAAGAGAGGGAACATATTGTCAAATGCCCCTAGGCAGAAAGATTTCTGGCTTGTTCACCGAACAGTAAGAAGCAAGGATACAGGCCAGAAATAAAAATAAAGTAACTCACCTCTGTTCAACTCTATTTTCTGAGCATACTTCCAAGCAATTTAGCAAATCTAAGTATTAATACATATAATTTTAAAAGTCTTATAATGTAGGCACAGTTATTCTTTCAGTTTTTTAGATAAGTAAACCAAGTTGGGTTTTTGTGGGGGTTTTTTTAAGCTTAAGAACACAGGCAGCTGCTGGAGATTGATTCCCATGTTGGAGATCCTTGCCATTCCATCCCTGTCTGTACTAGAGGTCAAAGTGGGATTGGCTCAGCTGTTTCCCCACGTGTATATGCTGCATATTTCTTGGTTGTGACCTCATTCACTGATTAACTTGCATTTAAATTCATTTTAATCCAAAGTCAGAACTTCAAATACTAGCAGGAGTTTTCTTGGGGGCCCCTTTATGGCTTTGTAGTACTTCTGGTTTCTCTCTTCTTCTTTCCTGTTCTGATCTTCTGTTATCTTACCAACTCTGCCATTTTGCACAAACCGGCCAGTGGCAAAGGGAAATCCACACACCAGAAGGCAGCCACATCCTTCCAGGATTTCTTCCTCCAGAGCACATGATGTATGGTGGAGCTTTCTAAAATATTTTTACTTTGCCAATACAGGATTGTGGAAAATTATACATGGAAACATTATTTTGCAAGTTATTTCAATATCTCCCTTTTTTCCTGCTTTAAAAAAAATCAGTTTTGAAGATTCACTTAAGCCTTTGATAGTATTACTTCAAAAATTTCTGTGTTCTTAATCTTGCCTACACAACTTCTTAATCCAATGCAAAGTTTATTAATAATAAAGCTGAGAACTAACACTGAAATTTCAAAAGTCTGTTCACTTTTCTGTCCACTGATGAATTTTTAAAATTAGAACTCCCAGGTATCACTCCTGTCCAAATTAAATGATTTCTTTCTTTTTCAAAGAAAACACAGAAGATAGAAGATTATTTTTCTTCTTTGATAGATTTAAAAGATTTTTTTTTTCTTCCTGGAAAAAGTGAATGTCAAATTTCAAACCTGAATTGAAAACATAGAATGCTTATTTCTCTAGCAGATTATAAAATCCCTCAGCTAGACAGACAATGATCATGACAAAGAAGAAACCAATCCTCTTTTGTCAGTACTTGAACCTGAAGTCAAGAAAAGTATAGAAAACTTGGATATTTTCCTCATAAAGAATATTTAAAATTAATAGTTACCTAGGTATTAGTATTCTTGGAAGGGACTTTGAAATAGGTCAGACTAGAGGAAATTGTGAGTTTTGTGAATATTGCTTTAGAAGGAAGTTTTAATGTAAAAACATGGGCAAACTTGAGTTTGTTGACCAAATGTCTGAGACTGACAATATTAACAGTAGAAAGCCATGTTGTTGCAGCTGCTTCCTTCAGAAGCTAAAGCCACATTTACTTTTGAAATATCCTATGGAAAAAAACAGGCACAAGGAGATAAAATTACTATATCCATAATGAATAAATATGACTTCCCATAATTTCCTTTTCTTCCCTCTTTTATGTGTATTTTCATATAAATACCGAATTAGAGTACTTTAATAAGTCCTCAGGATCCATTACCCAGCGTCAACCACTATTAACACCTGGCCAATCTCATCTACACCTCAACTTCTTAATGCCTTTCCATCCAATTTCAAAGCAAATTTAAGACAGTGTATTGTTTCATTTTAGTTGTTTTTTTTTTTCCTTAGAGTTGTCATCTGAAAGGTAGAATAAATCAACATTAACTAAAGAGAGCTGGCAGTCTTTCCCATGTTTAAATGTGTTTCTTGCTTGCCTTGACTCACTATACCTCTACTTTTAGTTCAAAAAAGAGAAGAGTAGCTAAGCCTAGCAGCCAGTCTGTTGGAGAAGAAGTCAAGAAGCTGAAGAGCTGCTGTCCTACACAGGGAAGGTTTATAGTTATTTTTATCTGCCTATCCTCTGAATGCCCTCTTCTGTCTTGGGAGCCTTCCCTTTGAAGGTTGGGTGGAAGACACACTCTATTTCCCTACTGTAGGAGCTAAAGATGCCAAGGACTCGCTTTCCCAGCTCCTGGTATCTAGGGCCATGGTTGGGATTGAGCTTAGCCACTGAGATACAGCTGCTCCAGATTTTCAAAGGGAAGTGAGTGACACAAAGAAACTGCTATTAATCCAGGGACTCTGGCAACAGCTTTCCTTTCTCCATCTAGAGGACAGGAAGCCTGGGGCCAGGGGAGTGGCCATGATATTAGCATCTGAGTCCTGTGTGTTCACTGCAATAGCAAGTGCTTAGCAATGAAGCCAAGGCAGGGACAGTCTGCTGATGTGACTATGGCAAGGGTTCTGGCTTGGTAGTTTCAGAGCTGGCTTTTCAGCTCCTTGGCCATTCTTTCAGCTAGTTCTTTTGACTTAGTTCTTTTCTTTGGTCATTTGACCAAGTTCTTTTCAAAACAATCAAATTAGGGAGTTTCTGGTTTTACTCTTAAGTAATGTGAGCAATACACTTGGTGTTTATGTAAAGTTTTAAATAATCATCTCAAATTTTATGTAAAAATTTAAATAATCTTCTCCAAGGGAACCTAAAACACAATACGCTATGAAGAATAAATAAGCCGGGCATGGTGGCATGTGCCTCAGCTCCTTGGAAGGCTGAGACAGAAGATTGCTTAAGACCAAGCCAGCCTCAGCAATGTAGGGAAACCCTGTCAGAAAGAGAATTCAGAAATGACTCAAAGATGACTAACAAAATGCTGGTAAAAAAATATATCACAGTAGCAGTTTGAATTATCATAGAGGTTTTCTAATGATGGCAGTGAAGTATTTTCATTGCATTGCATATGTACATAAAATATTGCCTATAGTAGTAGAAAATAAATGAGAGGAAAAATGTCACCCTAAATATCTACAAATTGGATTGGCCACATTAAGACAAACTATACTATAGCACCTACCTACCCAACCCAAAGATAATGATGACACTTCATATGCAGGCTTTAGAGAAATGTCAATGACACAATGTTAAGAAAAAAAGAGAAAAAAAAATAAATCTAGATAGAAAGCGAACTAAAGAATAGCCCCATTTTTTTGCAAGTTGTGTGTTGATAAATCTATATGTAAACAGGAACAAAGTAGAATTTTATGATGGTTCTCAGTGCGAGGCAGAAATAAAGAGATCATTTTATTTTTTTATAACCATTATGTATTAATTTCCTACCAGTGTAAAAATTGCCAGAAATTTGTTGGCTTAAAACAATACAAATTAATAATTCTGGAGGTCTAATATCTGATCTGTGTCTCACTGGGCTAACTAAGATCAAGGTATGGGTAGGGTTGTGTTCCTCTTATAGGCTGTCGCTGAGAATCTGCTTCCTGCCTTCTCCACCCTCTGGAGGCCACCTATGGTCCTTGGATGGGGACCCATTTCTCCCTCTACACAGTGCATCATTCCAACTTCTGCATCTGCAGTCCTTTCCTGACTTTGATCTTCCTGTCTTCCTCCTTCAGGAACCTTTGTGATTACAATGGGATTACCTGAACCACTCAGGATCACATCCTCCATCTTCTGACCCTTAATTTAATCATATCTGCAAAGTTCCTTTTGCGACAAAAGGTAACATACTCACAGATACCAGAGATTAGGACTTGGCCATTTGGGGGTGGCCATTATTCCATTTGCCACACTCTACAAAAGTTTCACATTATTAAGAATTTGTTTCTATCATAAACCCTTGTCCTAAATAGCTTCTAGTTTGTTTATAGTATAATTGAAAATTTGCTACAAAGCTTCAAGTACAGTGCAATGCTATAAGCCAAGTAGATTACATTATTAGTTTTAATTTTTGCTGCCTTTAAAGAAATTGCTTATTGCAAACCCAAGATCATTCTGAGAATGAGTAAATTTGTAGTCTTCCTTGTCTCCTTTCTTTTCTCTGACATGACTGTTCGTTTGCCATAATTACTTTTTGGTTTTCTGACAAATGGCTTAAAACTATTGTTCAGTTCAGTTTTTGGTTGATGTTGAACCCATCTGCTCTCTTTTTAAAGATAGCTACTATGCTAAGTGTCACTGAATATGTTCCAACAAAGCCCATTAAAAATAAATAACAAAGATGATAGCTTTAGACTAATACTCCATCAACTCTCATTTGCATTAAAGATAATACGGGTTTTGATGTCTTTAAAATGTGCTGCAAATGTTAGATTAAAAAAAAATATTTCTACATCATTTGTGTCCTGGGTTCAAAAGCAGAAATTCATGATCAATGTGTTTTTGTTGAACCGTTAACTGTCAGGAAGGAAAATTTTCCTCCATTGTAGTTCTCAGTTTTTGTTGTTGTATCAAACAACATCAAGTCTACATATATGATGGAAAAATACTTAGCTGATGACAACCTTAACCTGTATAGTCTGAGATGCCATCTCAGAGGATGAATGGAATTAACGGTCCTGGGAAATTACTTGGGAAGAAAAAATAAATAAAAGGCAATATAGCATTTGCTCGTCAACCTGCCTTAAAAGCGAATGACAGGAAATTTTTTTTTAAAAAAAAGCAGATGACAGGCGTAATTTCTCCTGTTCCTTTATTAGCCCAACATGAATTCATGCTCATTAGAGGGCTGAGTGTGCAATGCCTTGCAGGTGCTCTTTTGTAACATGGGAATATTAATTACGTCTTTGCACAATATCCAGTCACTAATTACTATTTAGCTCCACCAGTTCACATCTAAGTCTTTATGTTGCTGTTTTCCCTATTCAGCCAGCCGCCTCTGCTTGGCAGTGTTTTGCCTTTGCCTTCGCATTCTGTGTTTGTAGCCCTTTCTCTGGTGTAGATTAAGTTCCAGCCTTTGCGGAACCTCAGTCATATTCTTTTGACTCTGCTGAAATTTTGTTGGAAAATTCTCTCTGCCTCTTCCCACTGCCCCTTATTTTCATGTTGTTCCAAATGATATCTTACCAACATTCTAGTTTCCTGGGAAACTTTATGAAAATACTTTTCTGAACTATATAATCTTGGCAGAAATAATAATAATCTTAGTAGGTGGGTTTGCTTATCTTATGAAAAATGTAAGGAATGGTCTAATTCACAGGAAAAGAATGTAATTGTGCAAAAGTATTCTAATCAGAACATTTTTCTTCCAGTGGTAAAGAATTTAGAGAGATGAGTTCTATAAAGAAGTCTAATTCCTGAAAGATTATTGCTTCATAGTTTAGATGTCCCCATGCATTCTGGGCAAACATTTCAGGATTCTGAAAAGTTACTTTGCCCCCCAAATTTCTCTGACCTAGGTTCAGAAGAATTATTCCTTAAGGTTTTCTAGTAAGGATACTGCTTTAGGTTGCATGACTCATAGAATGGGACTAGTTTAATCTATTACCATTCATGATTAACTGGTACAGAGTAGATCCTAAGGGAACTAGGGAAAGGTTTGTTTTTGATGGAAAGAATCAAATGGGAAAAGGGATACAGAAAAGTCTAGAAAATATCTAGAGGCTGCACAGAAGTCATTAAAAAAACACAAGTTTATTAAAAGAAAGGAGAGATAGGAAAGTAGAAGAGACTGTTGCATAGTTTTCCACAGAGATATATTTACCCATTGTTTTATAAAAATTTATATTCAATGTTTATTTGCTCATGGCCCAATTACATTGCTTATGGCCTCAGTTTTGTAAAGCTGTAGTGCTTCATATTTTTGGTCAGTGGACAAAATCTGTTCAAACAATTCCCCAATTGAAAACACTTCCAGGGTGAAAACACAGATTCCCAGGATGAATTTTTTTTTAATATTTATTTTTTAGGTGTAGTTGGATGCAATACCAACTTATTTAACTTATATTTAACTTATCTATTTTTATGTGGTGCTAAGGATCGAACCCAAGGCCTTATAACTGCTAGGTGAGCGCTCTACTGCTGAGTTAAAACCCCAGCCTGAAAACAGAAGATTGAAGAGGGTTTGCATTTCAGAGGAATGATCTTCTCATACCTCTCAGCCTCCTCCTTTCCATTCAACACAACTTTAGGCAGTTTTCTGATTGAGGGTTGTTGGAGTCACCACCATCATTTGAAATGAGGGGCATTAATTTAATAGCTTCTTGATTGGAACTACATTTGGGGAAGAAAGATCACTTTTCCTTAAAGAAGGCAAACACAAGAAATTGCTGATATCCTCATTTCAGTAATTAATTCACTTACTTTTTTTTTTCTCTTAACAACTATATTGACTATACACCAGATACTGGACAAACTCTGGAGATGCAAATGTGAACAATATGGATATGGTCCCTGTTTCGTGAAATTTACTTTCTAATCAAGAGTCAGCCATGAGGAGCTGAGGTTGTAGCTCAGTGGTACAGCATTTGCTTACCACGTGTGAGGCACTGGGTTCGATTCTCTGCACTGCACATAAATAAATTAAAAAGGTCCATTGACAACTAAGGAAAAAAAAGAGTCAGCCATATGCTGCCACACACACTTCTTGAAAGAATCATTTGTCCAGGGTTAACACCTATATCCCATCACGCTTTTCTCAAAGCATATTTTTCCACAGATAATATTCTTAGATGTATCTATGACAACCCGTTCATGCTATAATAAGTTCCAAAGACTCTCAAGGTGGAGGCTAATATAGCAATTAAGAACATCATTTGCAATGTGTTAAAGATTGCTAAAGCATTCCCGAATCTCAAAAGACATTCTTCTGTGGTCAACATGTGCAGAATTAAATTGAGTTTTCCATTTAACCTGCTTAATGTTTCTCAATTACCTCCATCTGCTAAGTTCTTTGGGGCATGTAAAATTCAGGCTACAAATAAATTCAGGTAATCTCAACAGTTCATCTTGCTTAAGCCTTTCTCTTCTCGGTCACCAACAAATCATAGCTAAGTGGAGGCCCAGGTCTTCTCAAATACTGTGATCAGGGGAGGCCATGCTTAGGAGGAGTTCTGACAAGTTTACTCATAGACTGTGGATGAGCTCTGAGGGTCTGCCTGTCCCCAGCTCCTGCTTCTTAGAATTGCCAATGTTGATATTTGACATCATGCCATTCCTTCTCCTTGTTTACTCAATAAACTCCTGCATATCATATCTTTTCTCCTAAAAAAAAAAGTCCCTTAATTTTATTTTGATATTCCTTGAGATAGCTAGAACTACTCTAAAGTGAAGTAGGACAGAGCCAGAAAATCATTGATATAGTAGTAACTAACAGAGAAATAACACTGGTTCACAACCAGCTATTCACGATTAATTTGCTCCACAACAACACTGTGATCATGAATCCCATCTGACAGGTGGAGAAGCTGACAGCAGTCACACAGTCGGAAGTTTTCTGAGGTTAAACTCAAAAGCTGGTCTTCTGACTCTCAAAAGTGAGTCAAACCTGCACATACTTTCTGCATTTCTGGACATCTGGGATTATCCCACGCCTCAGGCCTTCACACTTTCCTACTATTAGACTCCCAAGAAGGCTCATCAGAAAGAAATTTTAATCTTGGTTTTGGGGGTTATAAGAGTAATTAAAATGTCTTCATAATGAGGGCAGTGAGTGCAGTCAGCTCCCAGTTGGTAAGCTGCTGATTTGAATTGTATAGTCACACTGCCACTCGCTGCCCGGTAAAAGGACCTGCTTGTCCTACCTGTTGTGGAAAGGAAAAGCTGTTTGCTCTTGCTTTTCATTTGCAAAGATGGTAACAACTGTCTTTTAGAGTTACCTATTTTTATAGACTAATTTTCTAGGAAAATATTGTGTTTCAGAGCAAATTTCCCTCATGCACACCAACCTCTTGGTCACTTAGGGACCTTCAAATGGCAGCTCCCTTGGCTTGATGTGACCTCCTCCTGGCTCACTCATTTACAATATACCTGTCCACTCAAAGGTAAACCTTGGGAGGCCTCTTGGCCCACTTTATCTAGCCAACCCTGTTTCCGTCCAATCACCTTAGTTTGTTTTCTTCATACTACTTAATCTCTCTGAAATTACCTTATTACTTTTTTTAAGTTGTGCTACAATATATATAACTTATAATTTACCCTCTTGACTGTTTTTAAGTGTCTAGTTCAATGGCAATGAGGACATTCACATTGTCATACAACCATTACCACCAGCTGTCTCCAGAACTCTTTTAATTTTGTAAAACGGATATCAGTATCCATTAAACATCAACCCCCATTCCTCCCTAGTCCCCGCCTATCAGCTACCACTCTACTTATTATGAATTTGATCACACTAGGCACCTTATAAATAATGATCTGCTTGTGGCTGGTTTATTTCACTTAGCATAATGTCCTCAAGCTCATCATGTTGAAACGTATGTCAGAATTTCCTTCCTTTTTTAAGGCTGAATAGAATTCCACTGTGTGTCCTCTTATTTATCCATTCACCCATCAGTGGATACCTTTTGGCTATGGTGAATAATGCGACTATGAACACAGGTGAACAAAAATCTCTCTTTGAATCTCTACTTTGAATTCTTTGGGGTATAACCCAGAAGTTTATTTGTCAGATCACATAATAACTCTAATTTAAATTTTTGGGGAGTACCAGGGATTGAACTCAGGGACTTGACCACTGAGCCACATCCCCAGCCCTATTTTGTATTTTATTTAGAGACAGGATCTCACCAAGTTGCTTAGCGCCTCATTTTTGCTGAAGCTGGCTTTGAACTCGTGAACCTTCTGCCTCAGCCTCCTGAGCCACTGGGATTACAGGTGTGTGCCACCAAGCCCTACTCAAATTTACTTTTTTTGAGTAAACTTCATACTCTTTTTCATAATAGTCTCATCCTTTTACATTCCTACCAACAGGGTATGAGGGTTCCAGTTTCTCTATACCCTCTCCAACATTTGTTATTGTATGGTATTTGTTTGTTTGTTTGTTTAGCCATCCTAATAGATGCGAGTGGATAAAGTTAGCTGGTGACTTTTCATCTACTTATTTGTTGGGTATATTTATTACAATAATAACTAAGAGGGCATTACTTATTCAGCAGTGTCTGACATGCAATAGCCACTCAATAAATATCTTTTGACTGAACAAAGGATGACCAGCTGACTACAGGACACATACTTTTACATTTAAGTTTTTTAAAGTAAATAATAAAAGCAAATGTTCTGGGTTTGATCCTCAGCACTGCAATTAATCAATCAATTGATATGGTAAAAAAAATATATAAAAGAGTTTAATTAACAAGTCAGTCTCTCCCCCCTTGCTCAGATACCTAATTTCTCTCTCCAGAAGCAAAATCTATGATTAATTTCTTATCTATACTTCTAGATGTATCCCAAGGCTCAGGATCCAAGGCTAGAAGAGAAGGTTCTCAAGAAGAAAGGAAAGTACCTGTGTGCATCATATACTTCCCTGTCTGCACCTGGTAATATTTTCCATTTGCTCCTTGCAAACCATTAAATATTTAAATCATTCCAAGAGATGATTTAAAGAGAAAGTCCACCTGGCAGATGTAATGTGAAGAGAGGATGCATTTGGATGAAAAATTTGAGGTCACAGCATGATACTAAGGTGGAAATTATCCAGTAAATATCACAGGTATGGGGTAGAAGTGGTGTGTGCACATCTGGACTAGAGATAAGGACTGAAGAGACGGGGTGCTGGGGTTAATAGGCCACAATGAGCCTCCTAAAGTAACATGCTCAAGAAGAGCAGTGAGCCAAGCACTGAAGGGAAATGAGAAATTGCTGAAAATGCTGATGAAGATTATCCCTGCCTTAACAGCAAATTTTGGCATTGGCACAAGTGATGTTTCTTCACTTAAGAACTCTATGTTGCTGGGAATGTAGCTCAGTGGTAGAGCACTTGCTTAGCCTGTAAGTCCCTGGATTCAATCCCTAGTATAACCAAAACAAACAAAAAATAGCTCTAATTTCACATTTTCAGTTTTTCCAATAACTTATTTGCCCTGAAATGCAATGCTTTCCTAGAAAATTAGTCAATAAAAATATGTAACTCTGAAAGACGGTTGTTATCATGTTTGCAAATGAAAAGCAAGAGAAAACAGCATTTTTCTTCCACAAACTGTATATCATTTCCTTTCTATGCATTCAACTAAAAGTATTGTGCCTGCACTGAATTGTGTAGAGATTTTTTTTGTAGTCATATTCCCTAAAAAATACAGTATAAAAATATTTTCATAACATTTACATTGTATTGTGTTATAAGAAAGCAAAAGATGACTTAAAGTATATAAAAGGATGCATGTGTGTTTGTGTGTGGGGGGGTATTATATGCAAACTCTACACAATTCAGTAAAAGGGATGTGAATATCCACAGATTCTGGTGTCTGCTAGGGCCTTGGAACCAACCATCCATGGATACTGAGGGACAATTGCTCCTCTGAATAGACACTTGTCAAATTACTATTATTCTTTCCATCTTTCATTTTTTTTCTTTAAACTATTTTAAAATCTGATCTTTCTTTTTTTGACTTAACGACTCATTCCCAAATATAAAAGGATAGTTGTCCCATTCTGTATATTGCATTCATTTCCATCAATCTTAGGGGGAAGAACCATTCTTCCTGGGTCTTCAAGTTTTTCTTGGTTCATCTATAAAAGTTCTTTGTTGGTTTCTAATAGGAACACTGTCCACAGTGAATTGTTTATACCTTAGAATGAAACTTCTGAGTTTTCATATTTCTGTTTCTCTTCTGTCCTCCTTTTTCTTTCATCCTCAAAAACGTAAGACCCCCTCCTTGGAAAGCAGGATCAATCTCTCAAATGGCAGCTTCAAATAATGAAGTGACCTTTTGTCCTAAAGGAATGATGGGAAACCTGGTTCTTTCTATTTAGGGCTCCCTGAGTTGCAATGCTCTATTGTTCTTTGAGGTGAGAAGACAATTCTAAATCCTAGCAAGCCTGCAGGATCACGGCAGTGTTGCAAACTCAAATGCCAGAATCTATAAATCCAAAATATGTAGGCCTGTGATATGTAGAGAAACAACAAGGAAGGAGCCTGAATATATTCAATAAAATGAAGGTAGAGAGATAATCTTTAAAATTAATTAAGGCTTCATATGTGTCTATATCAACTTATTTCAATTAAACCTATATTTATTGATTATTTATCATGTGCTAAGTAATTCTGTTAATGCTGGGAATATAGAGAAAAATAAGTTTTATAGAGCACAAGTAATAGATAAAATGAACTTGATCTTTTCACAAAGAAGAGTAAATGTGACACCATTAGGTACAGAGTCCCAAAGGAATGGAATTATCAACTGGAATGGGCATTGAAGGGAAATCTAGGTTTAAAAAATATATATAACAATCTAATGGAAGAAATGTGACAAGAAGGTATAAAAACCCTGTGTGAAATTCAGAAAGATTCAGTGGCAAGGTTGGGTTTAGCAACGCAGGGCTGGAAAGTCATACTGGTAGAAGAGCCATCCTGTCCATCCACAGAGGCACGTCTAGTTAGTCAGTGGCTCAGTTGTTGACATTTGCTCTTCTGTTAGGATACAGACAAAATCAAGGATGTGCTGGACGTGCTCCTGGCTAACATGAAAGTCAGGCTGGGCATATGGGTGTATTTTAGTCAGCTTTTTCTTTGTTGTGACTAGAAGATCTGAACAGAAAAATTGTAGTGGAGGAAAGCTTTAAGGGCTCACAGTTTCAGCGTTCTTAGTCCATAGAAAGCTGGCTCCATTCCTCAGAGCTTGACGTGAGGCAGAACATCACAGAGGAAGAATGTGGCAGAGGGAAGCAGCTCACATGATGATCAGAAAGCAGAGAGAGAAGGAGACACTCCACTTGGCAGATACAAATATATACTCCATAGCCATGCCCCCAATGAACCGCTTCCTCCAGCCACAACCCAGCTAATCACTCAGTTAATCCCATCAGGGATCAATTCACCGATTGGGTTAAGACTCTCACAACTCAATCATGTCTCCTATGAACCTTCTTGCATTGTCTCACACATGATTTTGGGGGGGGACACCTCACATCTAAACCACAACAGGATGTGACAGGAATCATGGGAGAAAGTGGTCCCGGGACATAACCAGTAAGGAAGGGGCAGAGTTGAGGGTGACTAGTCATTTCCCTGGTTCCTGAGGAAGCAGCTTGCAGGATGTGCAAATGAAGGTAGGCATGGTCCATTGTCTGAGAGGAGGAGGGAAATGGCTAAAGAGAGACTGGAAGTTCTACAAAGTGAAATGCTAACAAAGTCAGCGATAATAATCTCCCATAGAAAGTAAATGGGGAGGCAACACAGAGACCTCTGCAGGTGCAAAGGAACCCTGAGGAATTCTGATTATGGAAAGCTGTGCCAGAAAAGATGACAGCTGGGACAGAGGGAAGGGCACCTAAAAATGGATACAGTCTTGAAAGATTAGCAAGAACCAGCCTACAACCTGATGGGGCAAGACACTAGTTTTGAGACATTGACATGGAGCCCCCATTCATGCTACGTTGTAACCAGAGGACACTCGGCAGCAAGCTAGACACAAAACCCATGTTAGCTCATAAAGGGCTGTCACAGCATCCAACTAGAAGAAAAACTAGTACAAGTCTAGAACCTACTTTGTCTTAGAGCTTTGTCAACCTGAGAGGTTCCCCAGGGCACCATAGAATACTAGTAGTATTTCTTGAGAAGTTCCTTTGTGTGTAGTAGGGGAGGTGCCGGGAAGTAGTAGGAGTGGCCTATGGATGGCAAGTCTTCTCCCAACCCCCACCACCACACTCGAACACACAGGACCCATGAGCATGGTTGAATGCTGCCAGGAGGAAGGAACATATTCCATCCCTTTAATTTAAAGCCCTGAGCTGGGAATGCTGAGCTGTGGAGGTAACACCAGCTGGAAACACTCAGCCAGCTGGTCTCTCTGCTTTACTTTTTATTCCATTCCCTTTTATTTATTTAGTTTTTGTGAGATTAAACACAAATGCCAAGCAAGCAATCTGCCACTGAGCTATATCCTGGCCCTTTTAACTTATTTATTTTTTACTTATTTATTGTGGTACTAGGGATGAAACTCATGGGGGCTCTGCCATTGAGATACATCCCCAGCCCTTTTTATTTTTTATTTTGAAACAGCAGCCAAGTGGCCATTAGGTGGCCAAGGCTGGCCTGGAACTTTGGATAGTCCTACATCAGCCTCCCAAGTCACTGGAATTACAGACCTGTATTATAGTACCCTGCCATCTCTGTTTTATTAAACTACAAGTCAGAAAAGGAATTTCTCATAGGAATATCGCAATAATATGGTGTCTTTTATCTTCTGAACAAGGAATTTGCAGATCTTCCTATGACCTACTTTAGAACCATAGTCAACATCATAAATTACCAATCCTATTTCTTCTGAGGAGAAACAAAATCCTAATCATATTAATCGCATAGACTTTCTTCTGGACTATGGTTCATAGACCAAATGGATTTAGGACATGGATTTAAGACATGGGTCCTTTATGATTCCTTCATGTATAAGACACAGTTTATGCATGTCAATGGTGCATGTGTTTGGATTGTAATAGTTTGAAGTCACAGTGAAAGAGAGTTATCTGGTGGATGAATGGCAATGTGAAAAGAAGCTTCTAGTGCCATTAACAGAAATCTATCTTGTTATAAAAACCAGAGTTTAACAAAAACCAAAGAAGACATTAAAAGCATAAAGAATTACAATATACAAGTAAAACAAAGTTGGTGAGAATAGATAATGTAGCAGATAGCAGAACCAAAATATTAAAATACGTCAAATGAGATAAACTGAGAAAATAAACATAAATTCCACGTATAAATTAGTCAGTTATGCTATACGTCATTTATGTTAGTAAAATTTGCAATAAACTTATGTATGTATACATATATATGGTTTTCCTAGATAATCATTTACCAACCAATAGAAATGAAAGATGTGGTAAGAGATCTAAGGGACTGTATTTGAGCCTTTGGATCCAATGGGTTTGTAAATAACTGCCAGCTCCATCCTTTGCTTTCCAGTTACATAAGCCTGTAAACTTCTTTTATCCTGATTGCTTAAAGCTAATTTTAATGGGTTTACTGTCATTTGCCTCCAAGAATACTATGTATTATACAGAAGTGCAGGAAATTGAATTTCTTTCTTATTTTTTTGAGTGCTGAGAAAGAAGTTTCTATGTGTCTGTAGACCCAGCCCAGGTTTTAGGATAAGATCAGACTTTAAGTAGAAATGAATAACAGCTCTGTTCTGAAACTCTGGATCTTGTATCACTAGCTCTGCTGCTTCTCTGACTCTACCCTCATTCCTCATTTTTATAACCAGCTTCATTTCTGAGAACTGATTCCCATTTTCTTTACCCAGTTCTACTAGTAAGTCTTTTCTGGGTCTTGCACCTGCTCCACCTCCCGGTGCTAATGCTGTCAGGACTGGCCTTGCCGCCCTCTCAGCAGATGCTCCAGATCATTCTGACACCAAGGCCCAGCTGCTGACAGCACACCCTGTGTGGCCAGTTGCCATGTGCTCCCTGAAACTTGTCTGTTCCTGACTTCCCACAGCAGTGCTTATGCAGAGATGTATTCTGCTGGCTCTCTCTGATGTGAACTGTTGTTCTTGACAAGCCCCTCCTGTCCGTAATGTGGCCCCCTCACACAGTTTTCTGCCCACCACATGAGACCCTTCCCAGAGCCTGCTGCTTGGTGGAGCCGTCCAGCTGGCCCTCCTCAGTCAGGGCCTTCCTTGCACAGCTGGCTCTTCCCAGGCCTGGCTGCAGCCAGCTAAGCCAGGCCCTGACAAGTACTTTCTTGGAAATGCAATGCCTGGCGTCCTCCTGTGCAGGAGAAAACCCATATGCTCCAGTTTGGAAACCATTGTTCAACTGCTTTTCAATTTAGGACTTAGCATTCTATACTTGAATACCAAGTTGAATAATTCTGCATACAAAAATGAAGATTTAAATATTCTCTAAATTTGTCATTAAAACATTAATTCTAGATAGTGAGTTGATATGTACTTAGGAGATGCTACCACAAAAAAAAAAAAAGGCTAAATAATTAAATAATCTCCAGTTGCACATTGGTAATTTCTTTTTCCTCAACTCCACCTATTCTTTTGAAACCTGAAAACCATGAAAATCAAGGGAGAGGAAAGAAGCATTGATCTAAAAACTCAAACAATAATAACAAAAAGCTCAGTTCCCCAGGCCCCAAGACTTTTGTTAGTATATTCCTCTGCCCAAGGAGTGCAGATGATGCCTCATCTTAATACTGGGCCCCGCTACATTGTATCCTACATTTTACTTGAATAAAACAATTAATGTGAACACACTCATTACATATAAATGGTTATGCTTGTCAAACATCAGAAAGCCTAGACTGCAGCATTCAAAAGACCAAAAGTAGGCTAATTTACTTTAATCCACTTGAAAGGAAGTAAGAGATGAAGCAAATGGGACCAGTTAACAATCGTAGCCTGCTTGGAAACTCAGATGCTACAGGGGGAAAAAATGGGTTTAAAAACAGATTGAAGGGGAAAATGATCTTCACCAAATAAGACCCATTCAAGATCCACACATGTGAGGTAATTATTACAAAAGAGAGTTTCTCTCCCAAATCCTATCAAGGCTTCGTTGGGGGAATTTCCCTGCAGTAATAGGATTTCTATTGGTTGCCCTCCTGGAGCAGCTGTACTCAACCATTTTTGCACTAGAACTTACTTGACAGATGACATTTAAATAATTTAAATATGCAACACTCCCACAGGCATGCCCAGATTTTGGTGAGTCAAAAACCATTGTGTGTGTGTGTGTATGTGTGTGTGTGTGCAGGCACACAGAATAAAGAGCTACAATTATCTTTATTTTAATGGCAGCACTATGAAATGTAGCTCAGAAGTAAAGAAGCAAGTCTACCAGTCAAGTATAATTCCTGACACACTGGAGATGATCATTAATATAATTCCTGATCACACTGGAGGGGACATGTTTCCCCTCCAGTGTGATCAGGAATTACATTAATTATGTAAGAAAGCCTTATGGATTTTAGACCAAAAGATATGTTATTTAAGGAAGAAACTTTCCATCCATTCCAATATAATGTTTATGTTAAATATTTGCTCCCATCAGTTACATGTTCCTATGACACACTTTACGAGTGAATCAGAGTCATAGTCCTGGGACACAGGTCACCATGTGACAAGGGGGAAGGGGAAAGGAAGAAATACTACTTTTATAAATAAATAAAATGGAAAAAAAAATAACAGGTGGGGAAGAAAACAGAGAGAAAATGGGGGGGGGGGAAAGCATCTGAAAGCAGGTGTGGCATGTCAGAGCCAGATCCTCTGACCTTCCTCAAGTTAGCAGCCATCGTTTGGAAACAAGGGGAGCAAACTGAACTCGTCCTTCATCTGAAGAGTTCCAAATGTGAGTGCAGGGTGAGAAGATGGCCTGGGTCAAAGCCAGAATATTCCAGAAGTTCTTGTGAGCATGAGAAGTCAGAAGAAAAGAGGCACTATTGACAGCCTGTGTAAGCCACTAAAATGCTTTCCCTGAGCTTGCTGAGGAAAAGTTAAGATTCACCATTTTAATACCAAGTACCTTAAACTTTTACTTTTTCTAAAAAATTCCCCTTTAGAAGAAGGATATCTAATTTGAAACACTTTCATATCACAACTTCTCAATGTAAAGCTCAATAATTTGGTAGGAATTTTCGCAGTAGAACAGGGGTATAGGTCAGAGGGCACACTCATGGGGTCATGAGTAAAGGGACTATTTACAGAGGTAGGAGCAGGGTCAAGAGGAATGGTGAAGGACCCTGCGAGTAGCAACACCACACATCCTGTCCATTCCAGGTGGACAGGTGGATTTTATGGGTCAGCTGAGGTGAATTAGGGAGGACCTGGAGCGTAGCTGTAGGGCTGTGGAGAGAGGTGCCCTGCAGGGGCTGTGGCTGAGGGAGGCAGCCCCAATCAAGCAGTCAAGGAGGGTGCGTGCAGGAGGAGGCAGAAAGAACATGACAGTCAATATCTGTGAGTTCCTTCCCTTGACAGATCAGTCAGAAGTCAGAGGAAAAGGGAGGAAGAAAAATGATGTCCATGAAGGCCAGCCTCCCTAGTCATATTCAGGAGGCAGCAACTAAGAATGGATCCCAAGGGGTAAATGGTGCATGGAGGGTTTCTAGGCAGCCTTCACCCATCCTCCTGCCTGACTTTTCATCCCTAAGCAAAATCACAGACAGTGATTTTGGAAAGATGGAAAGGAAAAATTGGCAAGCTCATTACTTCTGCGTTTTTCAATGCTCTCCATTTTGATCTGGGGGCAAATTCCTCTATTGAAGGAAAAATAAATCACACTCAAAATAAGGATATTAGTAAGTTCAAGAGGCAATCTAAGCAGACTGAATCAAAATCCAGTGACTTCCTAAAGCATAAATACAATCTGGACTTACAGTTCTTTAATAGAATTTGGTTCCTGCAGAGAAAAGGCCACTGAGATCAACAAATTGTTCTTAACTACTTCCACTTCATCTAATTGCATGAGGCCGCCTAATCTACAGGACTCAAGAGCAGTACTCACAACTTAAACAGGGCTTTGTTCATCAACTCTGAAGAGGCTTGGAAAATTTTTTTTTCTTCTGGTGAATTTCAAAATGTCAAAGAATAACTCAGCTTGAAATTAACAAGTCCCAATAGATTTCAATTCAATATAAGAATAAAATGATTTGGTTCTGATATGCAGGCAGACTGTATGGAAGGCACAAAGAGATGCTCGCATGCGAGTTTTACTTCACCGAGACCTGTGGCTCCACTGGTGTTTTCCACGATGCCTGACAGAGCCAAGTAAAAGGAGAATGTGTTGTTATCCTGACCTGGCAACTCAAATTCAAACTTCACTGAAGTTCATTACATCTTTAAAGCACTTTTATCATTAAAAAAGTTTATAACTCTTGGTTAAAAGTTGTGGGCGAGAAAAAATGGGTCTTATTACTACAGAATCTATCATATCCTTCGTATTTTAATGTGATACATTTTCAGAAGGTGAGTTAAGGGTATAGATTTCCCAAAATTCTTGATCATGGAGCCCTCAGGCCACACACCATCTTGTAATACTAATGTTTCGTCTAATAAAATTTTAAAGCACTGTCCTAACAATAGCTTTCCAAGCTCCTAGGTCTGTAGTAATACCATATCAATCCCAGCAATTCAACCCAGTGGTGAGGCTAGGTTTTCAAGAATACCTATGGAATGATGGCAGCTTCTCTGGGTGTACAGTCGTGAGAACTGTTTATTTTTGGTTTTACCACTTGCTGGTTGTGGGACATTGAGCAAATCTACATAACATCTCTCTCTCTTTCTCTCTCTGAGTATGTGAGAGAAATCAAACCCAAGGCTTCACACAGGGTAGGCAAGTGTCACACCATTGAACTACATCCCCAGCTTTACATGACATCTCTTAGACTCTAGTTTCTTCATCTCTAAAAGAGGAGTAACGATCCTTGCCTTAATAGGTTATTGATAAGGTAAAAACAGCTTGATGGGTTCAGAGAACACTAAATACACACCTACCATATGAGGCAAGCTTCCACTCCTAAGTATGTACTCAAAGAAAGGCATATGTCATACAAGAATATTCATAGCAGCTTTATTTGTAAGAGTCAAAAAAATGAAAAATAACTCAAATGTCCATCAACAGGTGAGCAGGTAAACCCATTATGTTATTTCCATAAAAGATTACTACTCAGCAATGAAAAGGAATTAACTATTCATGTATTCATCAAGACCGATGAATCTAAAAGAAATTATGCCTGGTGAAACGAGCCAGAAAAAAAGCATACGTACTATACAATTCTTTTGATATAAAGGTCTAAAACAGGCACAGTAATCTATAGTAATAGAGAAAGTTACAGTAGCTGCCTAGGGACCAGGGGAAAGGCAGCAGGGAGTGGTGGGAGAGAAAGATGATAAAAGACATAGGTAACTTGAAAGTGATAGGTGTCTTCACTATCCTGATTCTTGTGATTATTGCATGGGTGTATACATATGCTAAAATTTTTCACCTTTTACTTTTTACATGTGTGCAGCGTTTGAGTGTTTTGTTTCTTTCCCAATACTTGGTATGGGGAATATTTTAAATTATAGCCACTAAATAGATGGGTAGTGGTATCTTATTGTGGTTTGAATTGTCATTGTCCTGAACACAAACTAAAGATGTCAAGCTTCTTTTCATGTGCTTATTTGCCATCCATGTATTTTTTTTAGTAAAATTTCTGTTTAAATCTTTTGCTCTTTTCTTATTTTTTCCCTTGTTTTGAGAGTTTTTACATATTCTTGATAGAAGTCATTTACCAGATACATGATTCAGAAATATTTTCTCTCAGTCTGTGATTTTGGTACTATGTGTCAGAAATCTTGCATAACCCAAAGCCACAAAACATTTATTCTATATTTTCTTCCAGAAGTTCTATGGTTTGAGATTTTACACTTAGGTTTATTACCAGTTTGGGTTGATTTTTGAATATGGTATGAGGTATAGATCAAAGTTTATTTATTTTGCATATGGGTATTCACTTTTACCAGAGCTATTTGTTGAAAGGCTATATTTTTTTCCAAGAAATGAGCTTTAAACTTTGTTAACAATAAGTTTTTCATGTATAGTTGAGCCTGTTTCAGGACTCTTTATTCTGCTCCATTGATCAGTTCTACTTGCCTATCTGGACTCCAATATTATAATTGGCTTGCTATAGCTTTATAAATTTGGAAATCAGGTCATGTTTACTCTCCCCAATTTTCGTTTTCAAATTTTTAACTATTCTAGGTCCTTGGCACATCCATATGAATTTCAGATTCATCTTGTCAATTATACAGGAAAAAAAAACCTATTGTGATTTGGATTAGTTGGCATTTAATCTATAGATTGATTTGGGGAGAATTGAAATATTAGCAATATTGAGTTTTCAAATCTATGATCTTCATATATCTCTATTTATTTAGGTTTGTTTTAATTTCTCTTGGCAACATTTTACTACCTCAGTATACAAGTCTTGCACATCATTTATTGTTGTTGTTGTTCTAATTAGTTGTTGTCTTTGTTGTGTAGTGTCTGGTGTCTGAATCCATTAGACTTTCACTGAATGGTTTCAATAGTGCTTGATGTGACATCACACAATCATTATTTTTATAAGAGATTGCAAAATGATATTTAGTTCTCTCATTTCTGCCTTTGTTAGAATTATTTTATAAAGATCTTTTCCACATCATCTTGCTTGTACCAAAGTAACACAGTTCGTTTTTATAAAGGCAGAATGAATATTCTTATCATGGTTTTCCAGTTTTTACAACTATTAGCTGTTTCATCAACAGCCTTTAAAAAATAACCAGTGAGCTTCTTTTTAATACTATATTTATCATCATCAGCTCATGGAGTTGCATGTGTCTATGTATTTGATGTTAAAGCAATTCCATCTTTAGCTTAGTGAGCCCCTTCAAGTTGGTTTCTTTTTTAAAAAAATTGGTTCTTTTTAGTTATACATGACAATAGAATATACTATGGTATGATTATAAAAGCATGGAATATAATTTGTTCTAATTAAGTCCCCAATATTTCCTCTTCCCTTCCCTTCCTCCCACCTCTGTTCCCATCCCGTACTCTGTTGATCTTTCTGCTATTTTCTTATAGATTTTTTAAAAGTAGTGTCTTGTGGATGTACATGATGATGAGATTCACTGGGATATATTCACATATGTACATAGGAAACTTAGGTCAGATTCATTACACTGTCTTTCCTTATCCTATTCCTCCTCCTGTCTTTTCATTCCCCTTTGTTTACTCCTCTGATCTTACTTTTTTTAAAAAAATTTTTATCCCCTTCCCCTTATTTTGGATTAGCTTCCACATATCAGAGAAAATATTTGACCTTTGATTTTTTTGGGGGGAGGGGATTGGTTTATTTCATTTAGTATGACAGTCTCTACTTCTATCCATTTACCAGCCATAATGTCATTCTTCTTTATACCTGAGTAATATTCTGTTGTGTATATATACTATATTTTCTTTATCCATTCATCTGTTGAAGGGTACCTAGGTTGTTTTCATAGCTTAGCTATTGTGAATTGTGCTGCTATACACATTGATGTGGCCATGTCACTGTAGTATCTGATTTAAATCCTTTAGACTTCTGAAGAGGAGTGGGATAACTGGGTCCCATTGGGATATGGTCGTTCCATTCCTAGTTTTTGGAGGAATCTCCATACTTCTTTCCAGAGTGCTTATACTAACTTGCAGTCCCACCAACAATGTATGAGTGAACTTTTTCCCCTCATCCTCACCAATATTTATTTTAAATTGTATTCTTGATATTTGCCGTTGTCACTGGAGTGAGATGAAATGTCAGGGTACTTTTAATTTGTGTTTATTGCTTGAGATGTCAAATATGTTCTCATATATTTGTTGGCCCTTCATATTTCTTCTTTTGAGAAGTGTCTGTTCATTTCCTTTGCACATTTATTGGTAGGGTTATTTGTTCTTTTGGTGTTAAGTGTTGTGAGCTCTCTGTATATCCTGGAGATTACTCCTGCCATCTGAGGAGCCGGTGGCAAAGATTTTCTCCCATTCTATAGGCTTTCTCTTTATGTTCTTGATTGTTTTCTGTGAGGAAGCTTTTTAATTTGATTGCCAACCTCTTTGTTCATTCTTGATTTTACTTCTTTCACGTAAGTGTCTTTAAGAAAGTCAGTTCCTGAGTCGACATGTTGGAGTATTGGGTCTACATTTTCTTCTATCAGGTGCAGGGTTTCTGGTCAAATTCCTAGGTCTTTAATCACTTTGAGTAGATTTTTGTGCAGGGTGAGAGACAGAGGTTAAATTTTATTCTGTTACATATGGATTTCCACTTTTCCCAGCACCATTTGTTGAAGAGGCTATCTTTTCTCTAAAATATGTTTTTGGCATCTTAGTTTATTATGAGATAACTGTATTTATGTGAGCTTGTCTCTGTGTTTTCTGTTCTATTGTATTAGACTTGGTGCCTGTCTTTGGCGAATACCATGCTGTTTTTGTTGATATAGCTCTGTAGTGCAATTTGAGGTCTGGAATTGTGATGCCTCCTGCTTCACTTTTCTCACCAAGGATTGCTTTGGCTATTCTGGGTCTCCTATTTTTTTCAAATGAATTTCATGACTGCAATTTCTATTTCTGTGAAGAACATTGTAATTTTGGTGGAAACTGCATTGAATCTATACAGCTTGGTAGTACAGCCATTTTGACAATATTAATTTTACCTATCCAAGAACTCTAGTGTCATGTATAACTAAAAAGAACAAATTAAAAAAAAAAGAAAAGAAAACGGGCAGTCTTTCCATCTTCTAAGGTCTTCTTTAATTTCTTTCTGTAGTGTTCTACAGTTTTAATCGGTAGATTAATTCCCAAGTACTTTTTTTTTAGGCTATTATGAATGAGACAGTTTTCCTAATTTCTTTTGCAGCAGACTAATCATTGAAGTACAGGAATACGACTGATTTACAGGTGTTGATTTTATGTCCTGCTACTTTGTTAAGTTTATTTATGAGCTCTAGAAATCTTCTGGAGGAATTTTTTGGGGTGTTTGAAATATAAGATAATGTCATCGGCAAGCAGATAATTTGAGCTCTTTTCTTCCTGTTGGTATTTTTTTAATTTCCTTCACTTGCCTTATTGCTCTGGCTAGAGTTTCAAAGACTATGTTGTATAGGAATGGTGAAAGTGGACATCCTTGTCTTCTTCCTGTTTTTAAAGGAAATGTTTTCAGTTTTTCTCCATTCAGAATACGGTTGGCCTTGGGATTATCATATAGAGCCTTTACAATGTTGAGGTAAGTTCCTTCTATCCCTTGTTTTTATTTAAAAAAATTTTACTTGTTCTAATTTGTTATACATGACAGTAGAATGCATTTTGACACATCATACATAAATGGAGTGTAACTTCTCATTCCTCTGATTGCACATGATGTAGAGTTACACAGGTCATGTAATCATGTATACATGAATGGTGATAATGTTCGGTTTATTCTACTATCATTCCTACTCCCATGCCCCCTTCCCTCCCTTCACTCCCATGCTGTCTAGTGCAAAATATCTCTATTCTCCTCTGCCCTTATTGTGAATTAGCATCCACCTACCAGAGAAAACATTCAGCTTTTGGTTCTTTGGGATTGGCTTAATTCTCTTAGTAAGATATTCTCCAGTTCCATCCATTTACCAGCAAATGTCATAATTTATTCTTCTTTAAGGCTGAGTAATATTCCTTTGTGTATATATACCACAGTTTCTTTATCCATTCATCTGTGGAAGAACACCTAGATTGGTTCCATAGCTTCACTATTATGAATTGAGCTGCTATAAACATTGATATGGCTAGTAGTAGACTGATTTTAGTCTAGTAGTAGACTGATTTTAGTCTATAGTGGGCTGATTTTAAGTCCTTTGGGTATAAACTTAGAAGTGGGATGACTGGGTCAAATGGTGATTCCATTCCAAGTTTTCTGAGGAATCTCCATAATGCTTTTGATAGTGGTTGCACCAATTTGCAGTACCACCAGTAATGTATGAGTGTATCTTTTCCCCAACATCCTCACCAACATTTATTATTGCTTGTATTCTTGATGATTGCCA
This sequence comes from Ictidomys tridecemlineatus, assembly GCF_052094955.1. NCBI lineage: Eukaryota > Metazoa > Chordata > Mammalia > Rodentia > Sciuridae > Ictidomys > Ictidomys tridecemlineatus. Next base: position 137,516,810 of record NC_135483.1, on the reverse strand, counting down.
TTCTGGCTGGACTTAGATGGAATTTCAATGTAATTTTGATTTACATTTCTCTAACTAACTGCTAGAGATGTTGCACATTGTTTCATATATTTGTTGACTGATTGTATTTCTTCTTCTGTGAAGTGCCTGTTCAGTTTCTTTGCCCATTTATTGACTGGGTCATTTGGGGGGTTTTGGTGGTAAGTATTTTAAGTTGTTTGTATATCCTGGAGATTAATGCTGTAGCTCAATCACATGTGGTAAAAATCTTCTCCCATTCTATAGGCTCTCTTTTCATGTTATTGATTGTTTCCTTTGTTTTGGAGAAGCTTTTTAGTTTGAATCCATCCCATTTATTGATTCTTGATTTTACTTCTTGTGCTTTAGGAATCTTGTTAAGGACTAACAAGCTGATATGTTGGACATTTGGGCCTCCTTTTTCTTTTCCCAGGTGCAGGATTTCTATTCTAGTGCCTAAGATTTTATCCACTTTGAGTTGAGAGATAGGGGTTAAATTTCATCCTGCTACATATGCATTTCCACTTTTCCCAGCACCCATTTGTTGAAGAGGCTATCTTTTCTCCACTTTAGGTTTTTGGCATATTGTCTAGTATGAGATAATAACTATATTTATGTGGTTTGTCTCTGTGACTTCTATTCTGTACCATTGGTCTATCTATCTGTTTGGGGGCCAATACCATGCTGTTTTTGTTACTATGGCTCTGTAGTATAAGTTTTTAGTATTGTGATTTCTCCTGATTCATTTTTCTTGCAAAGGATTGCTTTGAATATTCTGGGTCTCTTATTTTTCCAAATGAATTTCATGATTGCCTTTTCTATGCCTATGGAGAATGTCATTAGGATTTCAATAGGAATTGCATTAAATCTGTATAACATTTTTGATAGGTATGGCCAGTTTGACAATGTTAATTCTGCTATCGAATACCCCTTGCCTTTCTTTGTTTTAAGAATTAATGTGTGCTGTTCTTTGTCAAATGCTTTTTCTACATCTATTGAGACAATCATGTGATTCTTTAAGTCTATTTATGTGGTGGATACATTTATTGTTTTCCATATGTTGATCCAAACTTGTTCCCCTGAGATGAATCCCACTTGATCATAAAGCAGTATCTTTTGGGTGTATTTTTTATGTGGTTTGCCAGTATTGTATTAAGAAATTTTGCATCTATCTTCGTCAAAATATTGGTCTGAAGCTTTTTGATAAGTCCTTTTCTGGTTTTGGTATCAGGGTCATACTGGTTTTATAGAATGAGTTTGGCAGAGTTCCTTCCTTTTCTATTTCATGGAATAATTTGAGGAGTTATTAGTTCTCCTTTAAAGGTCTGATAGAATTCAGCTAAGGATCCATTCATTCCTGGGCTTTTCTTTGTTGGAAGGCTTCTGATGATTGCTTCAATTTCATTACTAGAAATTGATCTGAGTTGATTTATATTTTCTATGTCCTCCTGGTTCAATTTGGGTAGATCATATGTCTCTAGAAATTTGTTCATGTCTTCATGATTTTCTTGCTTATTGGAGTATAAATTTTCAAAAATATTTTCTGATTGTCCCTTGTATTTCAGTAGTACTGTGGCCATATTTCCTTTTTCATCTTGGATTTTGATAATTTGAGTTTTTCCCCTCTTTTTTATTGTTAGCTTGGCTAAGGGTTTATCAATTTTGTTTATTCTTTCAAAAGAACAACTCTTTGTTTTATTCATCTTTTGACTTGTTTTTGTAATCTCAATTTTATTGCTTTCAGCTCATATTTTAATTATTTCCTGTCTTCTACTGATTTTTGGTGTTGGTTTGGTCTTTTTCTAGGGCCTTGAGCTATAATTTTAGGTTTTTTTATTTGGTGACTTTTCATTCTCTTAATGTAAAAGCTCAATGCTATGAACTTCCTCTTAGAACTGCCTTCATACTGAGAAGGAAGAGGGAGAGAAGATTTCTGAGATTTAAGCTAGTAGTGGTTCTTCTAGAAATTCTTTCTGGCTAAATTCTCAAGAGGGGACACTGTAGGGGTCTTCCCTGTGGTTTAATTTGCAGCTCTCTGGGCATGGGAAGATGCTAACCCCAAAAGTGGCAAAAGTAAATTCTTCTGCTCTGCCTTTCGCAATAATTATAGCTGATTTAGGAGCATGACTGGTTGGCTGAGGACTCCACAAGATGGCTGTCCCCCACCCCCAACCTACTTTCCATGATTTGGTTTTAAGCAGTATTTGTGCTATTTTAAGAAGCCCTCCGTGTCTTAAATTTTATCTGTCTTTTCAACACTTTTCCAAGAGCTTTCAATTGGGTGAGCCTAAGAGAATATTTTTCTACTCTGGTACCCTATCTTCCAGTCTTTCCTGGTCTCGGACTATGTAGCAATGTGTCATAGGGCATTTATTTCACCACCTACCTCTCATTTCTGTTTTTATTCTCTGCTTTCTTCCTTTGGTGTGAGGAGATTGGGACTCACTGCTCCTTTGCTTGCTCCCTCTTCCAAGTCTCTACCCACATCCAGCAACTTCTTAGGAAATGGCTGACCTAGTAGGGGTGATTGTTCAGGACCATGTAGAAGGATGTGGTTGGACTGTCTTAGGCCTCCTGCTTTAGTCTTTACTGAGTGCCTTCTCCATCTCCCTACTCTAGCCTCAAGCTGGTTTTTATACCCTTTTAACATGCCCTCACTAGTCTTTGATAGCTTCTTTGCTTTCTGAAAAAAATACAATATCCCATGTTCACCTTATTTCCTGATCCAGATGTGGAATGACCTGTTTATCTAGCCAGTCCTCATTCTTTTTTTTTTTTTTTTGTACAGGGGATCGAATCTGGGTATGCTTAACCACTGAGTCACATCCCCAGCCTCTTTTATTTTTATTTTTTATTTTAAGGCAGGGGTCTCCCTAAATTGCTGAGGCTGGTCTCCAACTTGCAATCCTCCTGTCTCAGCCTCCAGAGTCACTGGAATTGTAAGTGTGTGCCACCACTCCCAAAAGCCCTCATTCTTTTGGAGTAGGAAATGGTATTTAGGCTAGTCTGGGAACTAGGGATGCTTATTTCTCCTGGGTTGCCTTTGTTCCTAAACCCTTTCACCTGAGAGCTTGAAAATAAGTTTTCATAGAAAGGAAAAAAAACATGAGTTTATACTGATGTTTACAATTTAAGATTATTGAGTTCATTTAACATTCTCACCTGGCATCAATTGACTTCTTTGTAATAAAACTTCTAGCCATGGGTGTGGTGGTGAGGTAATTGGTGTTTTAATCTCTCAGTTGGATTTTCAGCTGAGGTAACTGTGATAGAGTTAAGCTTATCACCCTCGTGAAAGTCATTTATACAATATTTATACTGCTGAATCGATTTTTGTTTGCCTCTGATAACTCTCTGCTGAAAGGAAATGACTGAGATCTTGGACTTCACATCTTTGTCACATGACTGTTTCGAAAGTCATGACATTTTAAACAAACCTCTTTATTTCCTACAATGAGTATATCCCACTCTGTTAATAGAGAACAAAAGCACACACCAACGCTAGCTAGCACTTCACAACACCATCATATTTGCAGGAACAAAGCCAGAGAGGTGACAGGGCAGCTGATTTATTGGCTTTAGTTGCTGTGTTTATCCAGAATTGCCTCTTCTATTCTGTGCTCCCTCTAATTATTTCTCACTCTCATTATGTTTTTTTCTGTGGATTCTAGGGGAAAGTATTGGAATGGTGTTTATGACCAGAACAAGTGTGGACAATTGGAAAACCTGACGGAGTATTTTTAACATTTCATTGACACATTGAACCAGAATCTAGGCTGAGCTTCAAATTAGCCCTGATTCCATGGCATGAAGTTAACAGGGAAGAAATTAGTCCAAAACATTGTGTTGTAGGGAGGGACCAGATCTAGACTATGGAGAGAAGTAGCCTCAGAAAAGACATTGGCAGATACCAGCAACCTCTTATGTCCTCACATAGCACTTCATCCTCTGTAATGAATGCATAAAATTACCTGAGACTAGTGATAGAAAAGAGGTGAAAGGGTCTCACAGACTTCCACTGAATACTACTTTACAAATCTGCATTTAAAGGACTTCAAGACGTTCCATCTGCTGCAATAATTGCTGTACTTACCTTGATAACAGGAGCAGAGAGTCGGGCCCAAGCCCCAGTTTGTCTCCCTGGTAGCTCACGTTGTGTCATCTGCTGGTTTTGTGTTAGTCCAGTGATTCCAGTATGACCGACTGTGGTTATGATCTAGCACCGAGGCATCAAAGTCATCGCATTTAGTCACAGAGCCAACAGACTCCTCTCACTGGCCTTCATATCTAGAATCAGACAAGTTAAGACAGCAAATCTGTGTTAGAGACCTACAGCCTCCAAAGAAGTCAACCAAAGGAGGTGGCTTGCTGCCATGGCCAGGACAACCAGAGACTTGAGAATGACCACAATTCACACCAAAGAACTGGCGTCTCATGATCTGGACTGAAGACAAGAAGTCACATCCTGTCTCATCTACATTCTTTTGTGGGTTCCTGGACAAAGTGCTATGGAGACATTAATCTCTAACCCAGAGGACTCTTGTGACAGAGAAAATGTATGTAGAAGAGAAAGACCTCTAAAATATGACAGAACTGGAGTCTAGGATGAGCATCATCAGCAGAGTTTGCAGAAGGAGAAGCAGCGTTTTTGACCACTGCTGATCAATATATTCTGTGGACCCCAATAATTCTGGTGCTCTTGGCTCCTCCTCCCTCCATTCCCTAATACAATGAATCAGAGTGAAGCCTGCAGATTCCTTTACAGGAGTTCATTGATTCTGTGGAGAGAGATTTCAGAAAAGGGCTCTTCTGAGCATTTGTTTGCTTGCCCCATGGCCTATTTAGTCCTAAATAAATATATTGTTGGGAAAATCACACATTCAATTAAGTTCTTTCAGGCCTAGAATTACCCAATGTGAGACTGTCCTTGATGGCATCATGCTGGCTGCAGGGTTTGCACTACCTGGGCCTCACAGTCCAAAGGACAGCCACTTGCTTCTTTCCACAGCCCCCATAGCAGCCTCCTTCAGTGGAGAGCTTACGCCTGCCTCTCAGGAACTTCCAAGTCCCCTCTAAAAGGGAGCATGAAACAGCCTTGTTTGCTTACTTGAATGTGTTTAGACTCACGTCTGCCTCTGGCGTGTATAAACTAGACAGCTGAAAACCTTCTAGCCACAAAATACTCAGAAATTCTGGTTCTAGTAAAATGGGTCTCTTTTAAGACATAGCTGGATGCTGGGGAAAGTACAGAAATCCCCTGAGGTAAAAAAAAATAAAATAAAATAAACAGGAAACAAAAAATTATTGCAGCGAGCCCGTGTGTAGATGCTACATCAATCCAGGTGGGAGTGCCAGGTTTATCAAGGTAGAGGCTTGGTTATTATGCACAGGCCAGGGCAGGGCGAGGGCTTAGATCCTATAGAACACTGCAATGCCTGTCGAAGGTGTGTTCTTGCAAGGATTGTACACACAGTGAAAGGGCAAATCAGGGGCAATGTACCAGTTGGCTCAGGAAGACAATAAGGAGATTTTCTGTCTTTGTGTTCTGGAGGAACAATGTCCCTTGAGAATTTGTAACCCTGGGTCTGTCAGTACATTATCAGACCCACCCCCAAAAGCTGAGAAATAAAACTAAACTGAGGAAGAAACAGTGTGTTGCCTTGGACAGAGAACAGAAACCAATGCAATACCCACCTGTTCCGGGGATTAGCTTTTCACATACTTGAAGATGGCTCTTACATTCCCCCATGGATCATGCTCTCTTAAGTTTCAACGGCCCTAACTCCTTCAACTCTGTTTCATATGAGAGTGTGCAGACCCTCCTGGTCATTTTCCTCTGTGTTCTAATATGCCAGTGTGCATTTAAAGTGCATCTTCTCCTGCAGCTCAGACCTAAAGGCAATACCCTAGAAATTGTCTAACGTGGGATAAGATGGGACCAGTGATATAGAATCATAAAACTATATAATTTATTAATGTATGATCACTAGAACAAGCCTTTTATGATAATAACAATTATTATATTGATGTCTTATGTGCTAGCCATGATGCACTGTGCACGTAATGGTCATTTCCCCCACTCATGAAACCTAAGAAAGGTTCTGATGTCATCCACCTCTTACAGATGAGGAGAAAGAAACTTAGTAACCTATCCAGCATTAGAAAGGTAGGACTTGTCACAAAGCTAGTAATGTGCATTTAACTAAAGCCAGGATTTAAACTCTGGCCTATCTACCTTCCATGTTCTTGCTTTAAACCATTAACACCCACTTCTCTCAATGTGAGTCCTGCTAAAGCATCTGAAAACCCAAGTTGCATTTTTAATCCTATCATATTTGTGCAGTTTAACTAAGTCCCCAGAATTTAAATTTTATTTTTATAATTATTGAACAAATTAATTCATTTTTGCAGTACTATGGATTAAACCCAGGGATGCTCTACCACTGAGCTACTACCCAACCCTTTAAAAAAAATATTTTGAGACAGGGCCTTGCTAACTTGCCCAGGATGACCTTGAACTTGTGATCTTCCAGCTTCAGTCTCCTGAGTCACTGGGATTACAGGTGTACCACCACATTCAGCAGATTTTTATTTATTTAAAATTTAAATCACAGTTATTTTTTTTCTGAGGATAGGTTTCATAGGAGAGGGGATCAAAGGAGAAATAGAAAGACGTAGCTTGGAAGAAGTGGGCAGAGGCTAAAGCAAAGATAGGCTGGTGGGGGGCAAGGAGCCACTGTGGTCACACAGCCAGGAGTGAAGATCTTAAAAATGTTTCTTTGTTATTTCTTTCATTTCTTAAAGGTCATACTGACTTAGAAAGCCAACAGCTTCTATAACCCAGCTGCTAGAATCACCTGTTTTTTGTAGAGCAATGCCTCTGCAGCGCAGAGCATTTATGTTTGAGAAGCCTGCCCCCTGCTGGATACATGAAATATTACATGCCAGGTTTCAAAGCTTGCTCAAATTGGATCTCAAGTGTAAAAATATCTATTATTAAGAGCTTGGGAGAAAATAATAAATAAAAATTCTTTGAGATAATTTCCTTGTGATTACTGGATTATTATTGTATACATATTTATGTGGATTTTATAGATTTTCAGGTCATACCTTCTCACCCTTAAAAAAAAAAGAGAGAGAGAGAGCAAAAAAGAAAAGAAAGGTTTAAAGATCCAAAGTGGTAGCAGTCATAACAATAAATACTGTATTTGGAGCTCTTTATGTGCTAGATCTGTGCAAAGTATTCTGTGGACATTGAATTTTGCAACAGTCACCATGACCCTGTGAGGCAGATTTTATGCACCTATAGAAAATCTCACAAAGGGAAGCTCTCCCCTCCTACAACCCCCAATGCCAACACCTGAAAGTTCTTCCTGAACTAATTCACTCATCAGTTGGCCACAGTGGATTGGCCTAGAGATAGTTAACCAATCTGGGTTAGCCTGGTATGTTTTTTCTACTGGAAATTTGAAACCAGACCCCAACAGCCATCAGTATAGGCTGGCTTCCTGAAGAGAGGTCACATAAACTCAGGATCCTGCCACGGAATAGCATCTTCTGCCATGTGTATGGAGAAGCAGAAAAAGATGACTAGGAGAAAAAGAATAGAATGAATGGTTTGGTAGAGGAAAAGGAGAAAACAGCTTTCCTAGTATTGGTCACAATCCTTCCTGAGTCATCCCAGCTTTGATTTGGTTTATCAAAATATGTCTTTTTCCCTCTTTTAAAAAATGTGCATATGACCAAGTCATGTGAGCAATAATATGCCCGAGTGAACCAAATCTAGTGTTATAATGGGAAAAAAATCTGAAGTTAACATGGCACGTTAAATGATGTGCCTAATTTGTATTGTACTCCGTGGCAATTAGGCTCAAATAAGGAGCAACGAATGAAAATTACTACAATTATTATCATGGCAACAAAGCCGAGCCAAGCAATTCCAAAGTCAGCTGTAGGGAAGAGACATTAGAGATGACAGGAAGTCGTGCTGGGCTTCACCTAAACAACTCTGGATTTAAAAGCCAGATCAAGTCCCTCCCTTGGACCCCACTTCTCCAGCACCCGCAGTCCAAGAAGTCCAGCTAAGGAGCCTGTGAGCCTTTAGTGTCTTCTCACTGCTTCCCCTGCTCTGCTTCTTCCCTGGCTACATCTCCATAAAGGAGGAACAGTGGGGCTAATGGATGGGTGGGGGAGGGTTTGTTTCTGCTTGGGAGGCTCTCTGGACAGGGGAAATTCAGAGGGCAGAGCAGTTGAAGCTGTTTGGGGAAGAAGCCAGACCACTCTCCATGGTGTATTCCTCCTTAGGTCTCTGTCTCCCGTGGCATCATCAACATGGCCAAATCTAGTTCCCTTAGGGTCTGTATGGAGGATGGGGATAAGTTCTTCATGGCAAGAGAAGATGTGGTTTGGTTCTCCATGCAAAAACTGCAAATACCTTCCCTGGGCACTGAGATAGGGAGTGTGGCGCACAGTTGAAGCAGAACTGGATTTTGGTTGTTGAGTGCTATAGTTTAGATGTGAGGTGTTACCCAAAAGCTCATGTGTAAAATAATGCAAGAAAGTTTAGAGATGAAATGACTAGATTATGAGAGCTTTAACCTAATCAGGGCATTAATCCACTGGAATGGATTAAGTGGGTGGTGAATGCTGGCAGGTAGAGTGTATGGCTGGAGTAGATGAGTCACTAGGGGCATGCCTTTGGAATACTATTTTGTCCCTAGTGATCAGAGCTTGCTCTGCCTCCTGAAGGGCTTTCCTCTGCCATGCATCTATGCTGTGACACTCTTCCTTACCTCAGTCCCAGCACAATGGAGCTGGCCATCCCTGGACCAAACCTCTGAAACCATGAATGCCAAATAAATTTTTCCTCCTCTAAAATAGTTCATTTCAGGTCTTTTGGTCTCAATGGCAAAAGAAGCTGACTAAAACATTGAGATTGTTGGGTTCCATCCAAATATCATCATCTTAATCTCTTTTCCTCAGAAGTAAGGCCAATAAGAAATACTCAGAAGAGTTATCAAGAGCCAGAATTTTAGAGTACCAGAAATAGTATGGCTTAAAGTAGTCAATACTCTGAACAAGAAAAATTCAGTGACTGAAAGTGCCCTTCCTTTTACACATCACTAACCCAATAACTTGGCCTGGATTCTGACCAATTAGAGGTGCATTTGTGTCAATAAGCAAATGCATCTCAAATGCTTTCCAACAAACTTCCTTGAAAATGCTTTTTGTCTTAAAAACAACAACAAAGTAAAAAACAGTACAGTGGTGATACACGTAAGGATATCCCCAAATTATGTTACCATGAGGTTTCCTCTCCTTTTTCTGTGCATTTTTAACTTCCATATTAAATGCATGTTTGAAAAACAAAACAGAACAAATAAAAATCCAAAAGACATGTCATGTTTTCTTAACTATAAACACCATTTGCTAGGAATAGAATATTTTCAACAACAACAATAAAAAAGAAACAAATAAGAATATAAGAGAGAACCTACAGAATGGGAGAAAGACTTTGCTTGCTACACTTCTGATACAGGATTAACATCGAGAACATGTAAAGTCCTCAAAAAACTTTACAGCAAAAAAAAAAAAAATCAAATAACCCAATTAATAAATGGGCAAATGAATTAAACAGACACTTATCAAAAGAAGAAATACAAATGCCCAACAACTATATGAAAAAATGTTCAACATTATTGGAAATTAAGAAAATGCAAGTCAACTATGCTGAGATATGATCTCATACCAGTCAGAATGGCATCCATTAAGAATACAAATAATAGTAAATGCTGGAGAGGATGTGGGAAAAAAGGAACACTTTTTACACTGTTGGTGGGATTGTAAATTAGTACAATACAATCATTGTGGAAGTCAGTATGGAGGTTCCTTGAAAGACTAAAAATAGAACCACCATCTGACCCAGCTATAGTACTCCTCAGTATTTATCCTCAAGAATTAAAGTCATCTTACTACAGAGATACATGCATACCAGGTTTACAGCAGCATAATTCACAATAACCAAACTATGGAACCTGCCTAGGTCTCCTTCAGTGAATAAAAGGATAAAGAAAACGTGGCATATATACACAATGGATTTTTATTCAGCCATAAAGAAAAATGAAATTATGTCATTTGTAGGCAAATGGATGGAACCAGAGACAATTATGCCAAGTGAAGTAAGTCAGCCTCGGTGGTCAAGGGTTGAGGATCGTATGTTTTCTCTCACATGTAGAAGCTAGAGAGGAAAAAGGGAAAAAAAAAAGATAGGGGATGAACCACAAGAAAATCAAAGGGAGATCAGTAGACGCAAGGGACCCAGGGGTGAGTGGCAGGGTGGAGGTGGGGGAAGTGTTGGGGTGTTTATTGGCCAAATTATTATTGTTATATTATATGCATGTATGAATACACAACAACAAATCCCACTATTGTGAACAAATATGATGGACAAATAAAAAATGTGGGGAACAAAAAATCAGACATTTAAGTTCAAAGTACTTTATTAAAGCCAAAATAATGCTTTTTGTCTTAATAAGCTATGATCCTGGCACGGAAGCAATACCATATGATGGAAAGGACCAAGAAAGTCTTTTCTGGAGTCCTTCAGCATACACTGCTACCCTGTGGCAGGCATCAGGTTAGGCACTGAAGAAAAATTTTTAAATGGGGTCTCTAGCTTCAGGGATTCAATGGGTCAGGCACTCACCATTACTAATGCGATGAATCACTCCCTAATCACTCACTCATGTGATGAATTAGGGAAAACAAAAATGGCTATTCCTATCCTCTGAACATTTTATACAGATAAATGGGTTAAAATAAATAGTGAGGAATCCATGAGAGAAAGGATGGGGTGGCAGCAGGAAGATACTTGTGGGGAAGGGGCAGGCTGTTCTCTCAGAGGAGTTAGAGCTGGTTTCGTACTTATACCCATGAAAGCTGTTTTTCATGGGTATAAGTACTCCACCCTCCATTTTTCCACCCTCCACTTCACCCGTTTCCTGAGTCACCCAGACTGCCTTTTCTCCTCGGGAACAGACGAAGAGGAAAGGTTGTCATTTGTATAGAATCCTTGCAAACTGCTAGAACCCGTTTGTGCTCATTTGTGGGTCCCACAGTACAATGAGTGGGAGTTCTTTTATATAATGATGGGAAACTGAGGGACAAAGGAGTGACATGGTTCTCATATTACAAATCTGTCAAGGGGCAGTGCCATGATGCAAGCTCATGTTTAAAATTATAACTCTAACTAGTTCATAGAATTCATAATATTGAAGACATGTATTGGTCCTTAAGAAGTAAAAAAAAGGAAAAAAAAAAACAACAGAAGCGTGTAAAACATATAAAAGTCTTCCCTTCTCTACATTTCAAATTCAGATAAGCCCTGTGTACTTTTTCCTGTATGTAGAATTATATATAGTAGTCTCCTCTTATCCATGATTTCAATTGCCCAGGGTCTGTAAACATTAAATGGAAAATTCCATAATAAATAATTCCTAAATGTTACATAGTGCCATTCTGAGCAGCATCATGAAATCTTGGGTTATCCAGCTCCATCCCATCTGAGATGTGAAGCATGCCTTTGTCCAGCATAGTCACAGAGTGAACACGCCGCCAGCCCTTAGCAATTTATTAGCAGTTTGGGTTATCAGACTGCCAGAGTATCATAGTGCCTGTGTTTTACTTGGCTCCAAAGTACAAGAATAATGAGATTGGCAATTCAGTATACCAAGAGGAAGCCATAAAGTGTTTCCTCTGATTGAAAAAGTGAGAGTTCCTCACTTAATAAGGAAAGAAAAAAATATATGCTGAAATTGCTGAGACTACTGTAAAATAAGAAATTTTGAGATAAGAAGAGAGAGACCACATTCACATAACTTTTGTTATAGTATATTATTTGAATTGTTCTATTATATAATTAGTTATTTTTAGTTGACTTAGAGTAGTTCATTTCTCACAGCAACTTATAAATTTTCTCACTGATATGTATATGATTAAACACAATATATACATAACTGCATTATATCCACTTTGAGGCATCCACCAATGATCTTCAAATATATCTTCCAAAAATAAAGGGGAAATTACTGTATATGTACTACATTTTTCTTCTAAGATCTATGTTCATTTTAATAAATATATTTTATCTAAGCATTTCTTCATTGACAAAGATGTCTCTGTTTTATTTTGTAATTCAGTATTAGTATTTTCTAATTAAGGTATTATCTGCTGTGAGTTTTAAAATAAATACTATGTAGAGAAATTCTGAAATAGAAATCTGTGTCTGTCTCTCTCTCACCTTCCATTCCAACTCCCATTTCCCAAAATTTTGCTGTTACTATTGCTACTCTGGTGTTTGTCTTTGTTCTTCTGGTACTGAACATGTTAACTTTGAGCTAAAAGCATATCCTTCTTTGTTTATCTATTTTAGAAAATATCTGTTGTCTGCTCAGTGACAGCTAAGTTTTACACGTTTGTGTTGCCTTTGTCTCCCTTTCTTGTTATATTGTGATTTCTAAGTTATTCAGATTTTAAAATTATTTAAATTCATAATTTTGTCTAAATGTACATATCTTCTATGCTTTTGAAGAATTTAAAACCCAGTCTCAATAATGACGTATTCTGATTATGTAAATCTCCGGCACTGCAGTGCCACGTTGTAGGATGGATCCATGGGAGAGGAGGCCCTGTCTTCTGTGACTCAACATCTGGCAACTTGAGAGATTGCACTGAAGTCTGCGGCTTACCCTTTCATTTATTTTCAGTTCTTCTAGGCTGCACTGGGCTACCATTCTTTGTATATCATGTCCAAGCTAGTGGGTCCAAGCCAAAAAGCTCCATATTCTCCAAAGCCTATAAGCAGAGTGTTTGAAGGTGGGAGGAAGAAATTCCACTATGTCCTCACTTAGGACTCACTTAGAGTCCTAAGAGGGCCACTGAACCACCATGAACCTGTGGTTATAATTAAGAGCCTGCCAAAAGACAAAATATGGAGCTGAGGTTGAGAGTATAACATCCATAAATGCCAAACAGAACCAGACTATATGCAGAGAATAAGAACCAGGTCATCAGATGTGAAACAGGAAGTTTTCTTAGAATCTCCAGCTGATCTGAGGCACCTTTAATCTCAAGCCACAAGGCTATCTATTTATAATCCAGCCCCAGATACCATATTGGAGAGGAGGAGCACAAAGGAGAGAGAATACGATATGAGAGCACTGTTTGAACTGGAACAAACTGACATATTGTTATTTGTCTAGCATAGTTGTTTCTGCCTCACACACAATGAGAAAGGTACTTACTTAGGATGAACTTAGTTCATGAGAGATTGACTACTGTTCAGTAAATCCACAGCTAGACTACATTTCTCAACCTTCCTTACAGTCAAGCGTAACCATGTGCATGAGTTCTGCTCCTGGTAGTGGCAGTGATAGATTCCACTTCCAGACCTGACTGATCCTATAGACCACTCATCCATCATCCTTCATGTTCTTTTTTTCCACAGTGCTCTTGGAAACAAGTTACAAGATGGAAGACATCTGGGTCCTGGAAGATTTAAGAGCTGCCTGACCATCAGGAACAACTTTTTTGAATTTTGAAGGTGTTTCGTTTCCCTATTCCTGCATAATAAACTACTTCAAATTTAGTGGATCAAGACAACACTTTATTATAATCTCTACCAGTTCTGTGGATTGACTGGGCTCAGTTGGGTGGTTCTCACTTGGCAGGTGGGGGGGGAGCGGGAGGGGGAAGGGGGGGCGGGGCATGGGGGGGCGGGGAACTCATATGGTTGTAGTCAGATGCAAGCATCTTTCCTTTACCTAACTCATTCATTGCTTAGATTCTTGAAAAATACATTAAGTATTCATATTGCCAGGTCCTCCCTGTTTCTAAACTCAGATTCAGTGGGATTGAAATAGAATCTGGAAATGTGCATGTGAACCAATGCTATTTTAGGAGTTTTATTCCTATTGCACTTCTTTCCATCTACTAAATCCTTACATACCTGCAGGGGGAGGTCAGTCCCTTTGTAGACTAAACAAGTCTAAAAATCAGCTCAAGCCAGATGGGTTCTCTAGGAAGTCACCTATCTTCCTTTATATCACATTTCCAGATTCTGCCCTTGGAATTACCTCTCTTCTACATAGAGCACACACCATTTGTTCCAATGATACAAGAAGCTAAGTCTTCATTCCAAATTGTTAGGCTCACTTGGACTTGTTCTGAGCATCTTCTCTGACCTTTCAGGCTTTCTGCTTGGGGTTCCTCTAGTTTTTCCCACCTGTGGGCATGATCTGGGTTTCATGACTGCAGAGCACTTCCATATAATGAAGACATGAAATTCATTTCCAAATATATTAATTCCTACAGCTTTGTCTTTCTTCCTTTGATATATCAGCATTCTCATGTCCTTTATGCACACATTAGTGTTTCCTCTTGACCAGTGTAGTCTTCCTTTAGCCTTTAACAACTTCCAAAAGGAGCATTTGGTACAAAATCTTCTCCCTCTGGGAGGCAAAGAGCCTTAGGCGTTCCTTTTGAGTTTGCCCAATACTTTGTGGTATGACACACTCAGAGGACCCACTGCTTCATGAATCACTAAGGATTTAAGAAGGCATTGAGCCCATGCAGCCTTCCCCTCCAGAGGATATGAAAGTGGAACTGCTTTGCTCGGGTGAACATTCTCTAAAGACGACGAGGGAGGAAAGTGTGACCGATTAGACTGCCCCAACGCTGGATTCATGTTCGGCTGTGAATGGACTGATTAGCTGATGGACCTACTCTTGTTTCAAATTTAGAACCTAATCACATAATGCCCCTCACATTGATTGGATCCCAGTCACCCCTTCTCCAAGCTTTCTGCAGGAGCTCGACTCCCTCACTTGAAATTCCCAGTTCATGTCCTCCTGCAACTCCACCAGGCAGAGTTGCAGCGATATTCATTGCCTAGATGTATTTTTCCTATTCCATCTGGGCTACATTAAAAAGAAAAAGAAAAGAAAGAAATGCTTCTGAAGTTATTTATTTTTATTAGTGCATTATAGTTATACATAATTGTTGGGTTCATTTTGACATAATCACACAAGCATGGAATATAATTAGCTCCACTTCAGTCCCCAGTACTTCCCTTTTCCGGTCCCTCCCCTCTCCTCCTCTTCCCCTTTCTCTACCCTACTGTCTTCCTTCTACTTATTTATAGCATTTTTAAAAAATAGGGCTCTATAAATACACCTAAAGGTGAAATTCACATATTCATATATGTACATAGTATAATTTGGCCATTTTTATTCTGCAGTTCCTTCCTCCCTCCATCCCCTTCCTCTGTTGCACTGATCTCCCTTCTATTTTCATGGTAGTTCCCCCTCTCCTTTTCCCTTTTATTTTACTCTAACTTTTGCATCTGAGAGAAAACATTCGACCCTTGACTTTCAGAGCCTGGCTTCCTTCGCTTAGCATGTTGTTCCCCAATCTTCCTCAAGAGCAAGGTTTGCAAGGAGAAGCCAGATGTGAGGAATGAGCAAGGCTCAGTTCAAAGTCTGGCTTCTCCACTATCTGGCTGTATCAGCAGGTTTCTGGTCTTTGTTGACTTCAACTGGGGTTCAGAGGAGTAACAGAACCCACCCTACTGGGCTTGTGCTCCAGGTGCATTCATTTCTTAGGGCCCTTGCAAAAGCTGCTCCCACCACCTGGAACGTGGATTCCTCAGCTGTCCCTTACTGTAGGAAATGTCTGTCACTTCCTTAGCGATTAAGCCAAATGTCCCTTTCATACTGCTGCATACTTTACCTTAAGGACTCTGATCACAGTTCTAAATTTATATTGATTGGTGAGGTCATTTAATTAGCAAGCAGTCTCCTATAATAGACCATGTGCTGTGTGAGAAACTGACACATCTTTTTTTCCTCTCCCTAATTTATCCCCAGCACCCAACACTCAATATATATTTGTGGGATAAATGAGTGAACGTAAGTCAGTGAAGAATAGTGGTAAAAGTAAAGGCGACCCTGGAGCTCGATCACAGAGCCACTGTATTGTCATTACTAATGATATT
This sequence comes from Ictidomys tridecemlineatus, assembly GCF_052094955.1. Classification (NCBI taxonomy): domain Eukaryota; kingdom Metazoa; phylum Chordata; class Mammalia; order Rodentia; family Sciuridae; genus Ictidomys; species Ictidomys tridecemlineatus. Next base: position 137,500,762 of record NC_135483.1, on the reverse strand, counting down.
TTCTTCTCCAGAGCAGGTTTTGTAATAATACCCACTATCAGGATCACAAGGACAGCAGGGAGTAAGGCAGATGAAAGTTGTTTCTAAATTATAAAGCACTGGGCAAATATTAGCATTTTGTAATTATTGATATCCCTTAGTTCTTTGTCCTGCAGACACTTCAGTGAACCACCCCACCACCCCCCTGCCATGCTATCATCTCATTCACATATACCCACAGAGACACCTGGGACTCTGAACATGATATGTACCTGGTTTGACTATTAAATAATGATCCTCATAAACATACCACAAGACAAAAGCCGTGGCACCACTGTTGGAAGGCTCAGACAGGAAATGGCTCTCTGGTAGCTCAGACACAGAAGTGCTTGTCATTATAGGGAAGACACGCATCAGAAGGAAGGAAGAGGCAAGGGCTAAGGAGACTGCAGGGACACTGGTGCAGTAGTGGCCTTTATGGTATAATTTGACTGGGCCACAGCATGCTCAGTTATTTGTGCAAACATGATTCTGGGTATTCCTGTGGTGGTGTTTTGGGATGAGACTGACATTTAAATTAGCAGACTAAAGTAAAGCAGATTGCTCCCCCTGATATAAGATGCCTCAATCAATTGAAAGCTTTATCAGAACAAAGGGCTCACCTTGCCTTGAATAAGAGAAAATCCCGCCTGCTGGAATGCCTTTGCACAGGAACATCAACTTTTTTCCACCTTTGGACTTGAGCTGAAATCTTGGCTCTTCCTGAGTCTTGAGCCTGCTATGGGAAGCACACCATGGAACTGTCCCCATGTTCAGGTCTTTGCATTTGCACTGGAGCTAAATATCAGCTCCCTGGGTCTCTAGGGTGAGCATGTGCATACACTCCACCCCTCCCGCTCCCACTCCCACATACATACATCTGGGCCTTTTTCTCTGGGAATCCAGAATACTACAGCTGTGCTCCCAGTTCAAGCACAGTGCCAAAAAGGTGCAGTGAGATTTAGAGAGTGGTTTAGGCAACCATTAGATGATGTGTTAGACAGCATGAGCACAAACTAAGTCAGGTATGGCTACATCAGGTTGCTTCTAATGCTCCCCTCAACTAGAGCAGAACTCTTGCCAGTGGTTAAAGCCATGGAGACTTTTGGATAATGGCAGAATAGCAGATGGCCTCAAACTCTTCAGCATCTCTCTCAACGAGAGGTGGTGTCAGGTCCCCTACCTTTGAATCTGGGCAGACCTTGTGATTTCTTTGATCAAAAGAATTTGCCAGAAGTGATGTTGTGCCAATTTCTGAGCCCAGATCTTACAACACTAATACCTTCCAAATTCTATCTCTTGGAACACTGTTTCTGAGGAAGCCAGGGGCCATGTAAGGAATTCACTTTACTCCAGGAAAAGCTGAAGCCACAGTACTGTGGTTAGGCCCTTCAGGATGAGCCTAGGTGGAGGAACAGGGAGAGAGAGGGACAACAGGGAGCACTGAGGTACCAGACAAGTGGGTGAACCAAACCATGGTTTTGTGAAACCACTACATTTGAGGGTATTTGGTTATGCAGTGATAGACAAGCTAAACAGGTTGACTGGTAGCAGAAGCCAATGGGAATCCCAACCCCATCAAGGCAGGTGAGTTTTGGGGAAGTGCTGAAGGCCTAAAGGGAGTGTGGCCTATTAGGTAACTCACTGGGCTGAGACCTAAGAAGGAGAAGGTTAGGAAGATGACTCACAGTTTCCTGGCACTCAGCATGTCCACACCAGACACAGTTAACACAAGCCCACCACAAGGTGGGGCTAAGTCACTGGCCACTCTTCCTGGCCATGCCGGACACTGCTCAGGAACTGCCAGAGACTGAACTCAAGGTAGGACCAATCAGGAGGCCACTTGGTGGAAGAGAAAGGGAAGGGGGCATGAGTTGTGAGCTCCAATAAGTTTATGAGTCCCAGTCAGTGTATTAAAATAAATTACTCATCCCTGTAAGAATCAAAGTGTTTATATATCCCTAACATACTAATAATAATTCTTTAAAAATTACAGTTTTAAAAATTCACCATTTCTTGAAGTCAACATTTTTATTTGCTCTTTTCCCCTCCCTATGTAAAGTCCACATGTGATAGGAGTTAATGTGATTTTGTTCTAAAATCTTACTTTCTTTTGCCTTCCTTAAACATCCCCTGTGTCTAGCAATCAGAGGAGCACGTGAGACATGAAACAGAGCATGGGAGTCATCTGAGACCTCAAGTGGGGGGTAGAATTCCCAAGACTAAGTTATTTATAAAAAGAGTAGACAGGAAGAAAGGCTCGTTTAGTTCATGCATTAAATAGAAGTAGGAAGAAACAAAACCAGTTTTGTGTAGCCTGGATTATTTTGTTTACTTATCTATGTAGTCATTCTCACAATATTTTTAATTACAGCAAGAGACAAGTGTAATAACACCAAAGAATAAATAAAACTATTCAATCCTAGATTTTGGGTTTAGTATATGCAGTTCTGCAGGGAGCCTATTTTTATTGTTCTTTTATTTTGCTTTTTGTTTCTTTAAGAATTGAAAATGCAAAAAAGACTTTGCTGAGTTTAAACATTTAAAAATCCTTAGAAATGAAATCATGCGTATCTCAACACTTAGGGAATTATCTCCTTTCTGTCTGACATAAAGGCTCTGTAAACTCAGAAGTAATTCTTTTGGATTCTAGTGTGTATGTACCTTTTCCATTCTTCACAATTACCTGGTTGTTTCAAGTGGGCAAATCTTACTGCACCCCAGGACCAGAAGAATCACAGGTCAGGCCCTACACATATAATTAACTTTTTTCTAAAAAAAAAAAAAATATTTTTTAATTGTAGTTGGACACAATACCTTTATTTATTTACTTTTATGTGGTGCTTAGGATCGAACCCAGGGCCTCACACGTGCTATGCGAGCGCTCTACCGATGAGCCACAATCCTAGCCCCATATAATTAACTTTTTAAGTGTTCATCACGAGATGCAGTGAACTGATACACTATATAACTTTAAGAATACAGCTGAATTGATTTCAAGGAACCCATTTTATAAATCACTCATAATTATGATGCAACTCTTTGTATAAGATAATAAATTTTATCCTATAGTAATTCATACATGATAATTTTTCACTCAATAATTTTGAGCCCCAAATCTGCCTGTGATGGGGCTTAATTTCTTTTTGCATTGAATAATATTAATGATCTCTCTTAGTAGCTGAGAGTATAAAAAGGCTATGCTCACCTCTTCTTCTCCCCAATCAGATAAATAGGCAATAGTATTTGATGGTACTTTCAAATGCAGATAATAAGGTCACCTGCATGAATTTATAAAATTTTTGTATTTTATAAATATAACAAAAGGAAAAGTTGAGAAAAACAGAAAATATTCTTCAAAATTAATTATTTACAACTTGCTAACAACTAACAAATATATAACAGATATTAAGTTTCTCTCCTCTACAATAGATGTATTCTTAGATTCCCTAGGTAGAAAAGTCACTGATAATAATTTAAGAAGTTATTTGATTTTAAAAATTTTAACTGTTTTATTAAGCTAAATAAATAGATTTTTTTCCAATCTTTGAGATGGTTTTATTCTCAAATTGTTTGGTTCATTTTTTAAAATCTTTTATTTAGTTGTTGAAAGACCTTTATTTTATTTATTTATATGTGGTGCTGAGAATCGAACCAAGTGCCTCACATATGCCAGGCAAGTGTGCTACCACTGAGCCACAGCCCAGTCCCATTGTTTGGTTCATTTTAAAGTACAAGTCCACTCTGAGTGTTATAGACAACCAAAGCAAAGTCAAAGTATGTATAAATGAGATAATCAATAATGGAAACTCTAAGTCAATACTGAACACAAAATTCAAGAAAAGTGGAGTCTTTTTCTGGCTTTGTTAACAATTCAGAATAGTACAAAGACATTTTAAAAGATTCCCCAAACTGAAGATAAAAAACAAAAACAAAAGCATAATTTACTACAATTTGTCTTTTAAAAAAATTTTTATTCCATATTTATTAACAATATCAAATTAAGCTTTAAATTTTTCACACTTGGTTTAGCATATTTCTTCTTTAAAAAGACATTATATATAACCACAACATCATTTTCACATCCAAGAAATTTAACGCTGATCAACAAAAATGATATTTAGTCATATGTCACATAGTTGATAAACCATATTCCCACATATAGCTGACTGAATGTATTTTATGATTTTTTATTTGTTTGTTTTTGGACATGCGAGACCAGAGATTAGATTTGATGGCTTATCTGTTCTCTTCTAACACAACAGAGTTGTATTTGTTTGTTTGGTTGGTTTTTTATGTCGAGGTACTTTGATGAGAATTTTCTTTGCAGATTTCAGAATCTGGGGGATAAGCCTTAATAGCATGGCTCTGAAATCCATCACTGTGTTCACACTGACGTCATAAGCTATCCTCAGGGTAAATTTCTGGAACACGTGGGACTGCTTTGAGAGCTGATGTCTGTGTGATGTCCCTCCACTTCCCATTTCCTTTATAGGCATTTTTTTTGTCACTATAAAGGAAATGCAAGTAGTGGCATACTAACTTTATTAAATATCTCAATGAACCAGCTATTATTTGTATTGCTTTTTTCCTATTGCTTTTTCTTTTTTTCAATTTCATTACTTTATTCTATAATCTTTCTCAATTCATTCATTCTGCTTGATTTAGGTTAAATCTGGTTTACTTTTCTAGAAATTTCCTTTTCCCCCACAATTTTGATGGATGCATTACAGATGTACATAACAGTGGGATTTGTTACATATTAGTACACAATAATTTGGTAAATTCATGGATTCTGCAAATCAGGGATTCAGAAATGACTCATTCCTCTTCAGAGTGCCTGTGGCCTCATCTGGGGAAGTCCTAATAACTGGGAGCTGGAGCCATCTGCAAGCTCCTTCACTGTCTTGCCTGCCATCTGGGTCAGGGCAGTCTGAAGGCTGGGCTTGGTTAAGGCTGTTGCCAGGGAACCTCTACAGGATCTCTTGATGTGATGTGGGTTTTCCTCCTAGCGTGGCAGTTGAAGTGTTCTGAATTCCTGCATGGCTCCTCAGGGCTCTGAGTTGGTGTGTTCAGTGAACAAGGTGAAAGTTGCATGACTTTTATCATGCAGCTTCAGAAGCCACAAAGTGACACTTCTGCCATATATTTTGCTCAAAGCAGTCACAAGCACACTGAAATTAACCTCAGCTCTTGATTAGAAGGATGTCAAAGAATTTGAGACCTATTAAAAAGCCACCATAATCATACATTTTATCCCTTCTAAATTTTTAGAAATATTTACAGAGCTCATCTATCACCTATATTAGAGTTTCCAGAGAAACAGAACCAACAGCATATGTGTGCATACATACAGGAAGAGATTTGTTACAAGGAGTTGGCTCACATGATCGTGGAGGCTGACAAGTCTAAAATCTGCAGGACATACTGACAGGATGAAAATCAAGGAGTGCCTATGTTTCAAGTCAAATCCATAGTCCAGCAGGCTGCCACAGAACCAGGAGGAGCTGATGGTGTGGATGAAGTCCAAACACAAGCTTCTCTGCTGGAGAAGCCCCTCCTGCTATGGCAGGGCATTCTTTTTTCTATGTAGGATTTCAAGTTATTGTATGAAGCCTACCCACATTATGGGGGTAAATCTAACTTCATTAAAGTCTGCTGACTTCAATGTCAATCTCATCTAAAACACCTTCAAAGAAATGCCTATGATAATGTTTGACCATGTATCTGAGCTCTCCATGGCTCACCTTAGTTGTCACCTAAGATTTACCAGGACACTATCCTTATACCCCATTCCCAATTAAAAAAAATTTTTTTTAAGTTCATTTTGTGCCAGGTGCGGTGGCATATGCCTGTAATCCTAGCAGCTTGGGAGGCTGAGGCAGGAGGATCACAGGTTCAAAGGCAGCCTCAGCAAAAGCAAGGTCCTAAGCAACTCAGTGAGACCCTGCCCGTAGGATATGGCTCAGTGGTAGAGTACCCCAGAATTCAATCCCTGGTACCAAAAAAAAAAAAGCTTAGTTTATTGAAATATAATTTGCACATTACATATATTTCTTCTTTTTTTGATTCCTGCCTTTCTGATTTTTTCTGAGCTCAGAGTTCTTCTCCCTAAATTACTATTTGGAGTGGCTAGAGAATCAAATATATTTGATCTTAGAATTTTCAGTTCTTGAAAAGGTTCAAGAAGTAAACCTGCTTTATACTAGAATTCTGTATGCACAAGCTCAGGCTGGGGAGAATTAAGCTCTATGGTCTTGAGGTTGATTCTATTTGGGTCCTAATGCAGATCCTTGTTCACATTTGTTATCCTGCTTCCATGTCTCCAACCCCCATCATCCTCATCTATATTCCATTATGTTTCCTGCTGGGCTGCTTCCTGTCTCATATTAATTAATACTCATTGTGGAGAGCTCTCAGTCAATAATTGTACAAAGTTCAAGACATAAAAAAGAAGGCATTCTACTTTAAGCACAAAGTTCATTAACTGTGTTTATGTTGCTCTATTTCTGCCTCCAGCAGTTATTATTGCACAGAACAGGCAGTACAAGAAAGATAGGAGGGGTGACTCTCCCCTGTGGCTGTCTTCAGATGGTGAGTGGAGCCCCAGATGAAGGCTGCTCTTTGGGTTTCTTAGAGTCAGAAAATGGTTATGAACATCTTTAGCCTCAGGTAGGAGATCTTCTGGTCTAAGAGGTATCTGAAAAACTCTACCATTAAGCAAAACACTATACCCTCAATCACAAAAGACTTCAGGGGAAGCTGTTTTTCTCTAGAGCTGAGATAGAGGCATTGTCTTCCAAGGCCTGCTTTTTAAGTACAGATTCCTGGGCCAACCTAGACCAACTGAATGATAACTAGATGGAGGACTGCTGTAGATATTTGCATCTTCTTTTAAAAATTATAGTAAAATATATATAAAATTTACTGTTTTAATTTTAGATGGACAATTCAGTAGCATTATGTATAGTTACATTGTTTTGCAACCATCACCACCAGTCTCCTCTACAATCTCTTAATCATCCCAAACTGAAATGCCATACCCAAGAAACACGCACTCCCCATTCCTCCCAGCCATTGATAACACGTCTTCCTCCTAATGTCTCTAAGAATTTGACTATTCTAGGAACCTCATGTAAGTTCATCATAGTTTTGTTTGGGGCCTGGTATATTTTACTTAGCATAATGTTTTTGGTGTTTATTCAAATTGTAGCATGTATCAAAATTCCCTTCCTAAGACTGAATAATATTCCATTGTTAATTCCACAAATGTGTATATTTTGTTTACACATTTGTCCATTAATGGATATTAGGGCTGTCTCCATGTTCTGGTTTCTGTGAATAATGCTGGTCCAAACTGGGGTATACAAATATCAGTTAGAACCTCTTTCATTTCTTTTGGTAGAGACTTAGAACACATTTGCATCTTTTATTATTATTATTATTATCTTTTACTTTTTCTATTTAGTTGAATATGACAGCAGAAAATGCATTTCAATTCATCGTACACAAATGGAGCACAAAGCTTGCCACATTTCAGTTTTAATAAGCTTCTCTAGTGAGCCTCTTGACCTAAATTTTGCTAGTCACTATCTTAGAAGCTTTACTAGTTAAATGTTTTATAAATCTTGTGCAAGTATATTTTAAATTTCATTTTAGTTTAAAGGAGAATGAATGTGTGGAGTTTGGGGGCATCTCGTTTTCTTAGTCCCTCTGCCACATCTACATTCAGGACCCCAAAACCTTGGGCCTTTCCTACTATAAAAATCATTCGAGGCCTTTCCTTTTCCAGTGGTTAGAGTACTCTTCCTAGAACACCTCTCTTGTTTCTCAAATCCATCCCTTATTTAAGAATTTTCAGAGGTTTCATAACCCAAACAATAAAACCCACACTCCAGAGCTTGATTGTCAGAGCTATTCTCTACTCATCCTTTCAGACTTGTCTTTCTAGAAAAGCATTGCTATCTTTGGCTTAGGGCTTCTCAAAGTGGGATTCCTCAACCAGGAACATTAGCATTACCTTGAAACTTGTTAGAGATGCAATTTTTCAGTAGACTTCAGACATATTCAATCAGAAAGTTTGGGGGTACAGGTAGGTGAGACGACCCAGGAATTGTGTTTTAAAAAGTCTTCCAGGTAATTCTGAGGTGAGTCACTGCTATAGCCAAACTACTTTTGACAGTCCTCTCAAAACATTTCTGATACCTTTAGGGGAGAGAGAGACAATGGTGGGAACATGAGGTTAAGAGAATAATTCTATAAAGTGGGCCCACTGTGCTGACTCCCACATGCTTTCTTTTCCAAGAAGCAATTTACCTGCAGCCGGCTTGGCCTAAGTGGGCATGATGTGTCATTTTCCTCAGCAAAGTACATGTTTTCTGCAGGAGAAATGCAAACCTGAAATAATGTCAATGGGAAGAACACAGGAGACTTTTGTGACCAGATCCTGAAACTCAGGGAGATGAGGATAATTCTTCCTAACCTTAAAAATCTGTTAGAATGTATGGTTAAAAATCCAAATAGAACAGCTCAACAAGAGCCAAGGAGACCTAGAATTGCCATAGCAGTGGGGACTTGAAAGTCTGATGTCATCTTGCTGTTAATAAAAAATCAAGAGGTGGACCTGGGTGGGACTCTCTGGAAACTCTTCTGGAATCCCCAGTAAAACTGGAGTACAGGAAGGGCATGTTGTCCCTCTCCTGAAAGGACCCACTCCCTCCCTTGAGGGTGTCCCCTTTCCCTTTTCTCATTCCTTCGATAAACTCATGCCTGTTACTCTCAGTGAAATGTTTGAAATCTTTCTGATTCAACTGTAAGAATCAGGGTTTGAAGGGGGCAGTGGTCTTCATGTTGCCTCAGTTTCCTGGAAGGCCCTAGCTTTGTTACAATACTGCCATCTGAATTTGTCTTCAGACAATCCCACCTGTCTCAGATTTCCATTTTCCTGAGGTTCTCTGCAGTCCATCCTATATAGCTCTATGTCCTCTGAGTTTTGCTCCTAGCTGTCAATGACTGAATTTTATGGATTTGAGTGGATTTTATCAACCTGTACTGGATTAACAAGGCAGCTGAGGAGGGTTGGGGATATAATACACCTGAGTGGAAGAGCACTTGTCTAGTGTGCCCAAGGCCTGGTTTCATGACCAGCACCAGGAGGGGTCAGGGGGAGGCAGCTGAGAAACTTTAATAAGTTATTTAATAAACTTTAATAATAGCAATAGCCCTGGTCCTATCAGACCTGCTAAAGCTCCATGTTCTTAGTCTAATCCCAAATTATTACAGAGGATAACAAGATACTTCAGACAGAAATCCAGCCATGAAATCCCAGCCTTGAACCCAGATAGGTAACAGGAATGGAAGTTAATACAGAAAGCACCCTGATGAACACAAAAGGAGCTAGGCTGGGCTACAGCTGCAAATGAGGAGCTGGGGCACAGAGAGAGATCCCAGCAGGAATCCACCAGCAGGAAGGGGTGAAACAAAGCCACAGGTGCCATCTTCCCTGGTTCCCTGGCCCCATTCCCTGTGGGTTTGCAGAGATGTCTGAGAACACTCCCCTCTCCTTTCAAGCTGCGACACCCAATCTAAAGGATGTGCCAGCTTTTTTGCAATTACTCGGAAAGGAATAAATAGTGAATTTTGTGTAGAAGAGCTAGGAGGGAGTGCCAAGTTCAATTACATTTTCTATAAAGCCTGTGAGAAGGAACGGTGGAAAGGCGGGATTTAATCCCTTCTCCATATTGAAGAGCCTTCGAAGTCCAAGGGGAATGAATGCTGTAATGTGTTCATAACTGGAGGCTCTGTCTCTTTGTTCGAGTGCTACCTAATTCACTAGAAAATAAGGAGGGAAATACTTTTTTTTTTTTCACATATAACTTGATAAGAGGGTTCATTAGAAAGGCTGTTGTAGAATTAATAAAATGATGAATGATTTTCTAATCTTTTTTTTTCTTAATAGTTGGTTAATGAGGATGAAAAGCAATTGTCTTTATAATACATTTTCATGTAATTGGTGGCCAAGTATACTCAATAGAGAATAATGAATGTACTGGTTTTCAATGAATATCTTTGATACAAAGAGAATTGGGAAGATTCTGGAGAATTGTACCCGTTAGGCTACAAGCACAAAACTTCCTCCATCAATCATTCCATGTAATTTACAGTATCTTAAACATTGAAAGTTGTATTATTATTTCTTTAAAATGGTACACATCTTTGAGATTTCTGCACTTGAAATGAGTTTGTTGTGCTGCTGCAAATTCACAGGCTGCAAACAGTGACATGAAAAATATGTTTGTTTTTTCAGTTTGCCATTTTTAGCTATATGGGCCAAATGAAAAAATAAATACAATCACATTTAAAGTTTAAAGTTAGGCTGCAATTTTCTTTTTTGATGTATGAAAGGAAGCTGTTTTCATTAAATGAAATTCAAACTTTCTTGGTATAGGAGTAGGGGCTGGGAGTTGCTTAGACCTACCTAGGAAAGTGTTTTAAATCCTCTGCCCTTGAGGCTCTGGTAACGGGGGAATGACCTTCCAGTATTTACAGATTGTTTCTACCACACAGCCAAAAATAACCATCCAGAACGTTCTAGAACACTACTCTGGTTTATGTCCCAAAAGACTCAATTACTTCTAGCTCATAGAAAAAGTTCTCAAATATATACCAGTGTGTTCAGAGTACTTCCTGGTTTCTATTTATCTTTTCAAAATAACTATTTTCACTATTATATATAGATTTAGGATTCTCCCTTTACTCCATATTCCCTTTAAGTTCTTTCTATCCTGATGGGGAACATTCCGTTCAGGGAGATGTCTGACTCAAAGCAGAGTTTTTAGAGTTGTACAAAGGAGCGTCCATCGGCATTCACAGAAGGGGACAAACAGCACTGGCACTTAGTCTCTATTCTTTCTAGAGAGGAAAATTCTGATGATTTTGTAGAAATTTACTTGACTCTCCCTCTTATTCAAGTTTTGGTAATTTGAATCTATAAAGCACACCTACAATAGACTGATCAACAGAAGAAAAAGCACATGAACCTGTCAACATGGAAATGCACAAGTGTCAGAAAGTATGAAACTCAAAGGAGGGCCCCATGGCTGGAACTTAAACACTCTCTACATAGGGGACCAGGAAGTGGAGGCTGTAGGCAATATTAGAAAAGCAAATGATTTTTAGAAACTATTATGGTTTGAATGTGAGGTGTCCCCCAAAAGCTCAGGTGTGAGACAATGCAAGAAGGTTTGGAGGAGAAATAATTGGGTTATAGCCTTAATCTAATCAGTGAATCAATCCCTGATGGGATTAATTGGGTGGTGACTGGAGGCAGGTGGGGTATGGCTAGAGGAAGTAGTTCATTGGGGGCGTGACTTTAAGGTATATATTTTGTATCTGGCGAGTAGAATCCCTTCTGATCAGTATACAAGCTGCTTCCCTTGGCCACATTCTTCTGCCATGATGTTTAGCCTGACTTGGAGCCTTGAGGAATGGAGCCAGCCTTCTGTGGACTAAGACCTCTGAAACTGTGAGCCTTCAAATAAACTTTTCCTCCTTTAAAATTTTTCTGGTCAGATCTTTTAGTCACAGCAGTGAAAAAACTGACTAAAACAGGTGTCTAAAAAGTCAATGAATGGTTCTGAAGAACAGATAATAGTCTGGCAGAGTTTACCTCGGCTGAGTATGGTATCAATTTTAGCCTTTTTTTCTGTGAGTTAATCTTCTAGACTATCCAGACTAGATTGATAGGGGAACTTTAGACAGAGCCCCTTCCTGTGCTTTGGGAGCAAAAAGGGGGCAAAAGACAATAGTGGACATGGAAGGCAGAAGGTCAGACAGACCTTGTTTCTCCTTCTATTCAAAGCATTTGGCATGCAAAAACATCAGACTTTGGGGTGTTATTTTCTGAACCCCAATAATGACAAGAAAGTTGAGATGGTTAGATTGCTGGTTCGTGATATCAGATCTTGTGAGATCTTATTTTTATTCATTTTTTTCTGCGCAGTTTTGCAAAAGAGAATTTAAGGGTGTTTTAGTTTGTGAATTAATTTCAATTATTTTCACTTCAGTCCTTTATTCATATTTAAGAAATGCATTAGAATTTTTCTTTGTCCTCCAATCTTGTTTTCATGCATGACTATTGTCTGCCCCTCTCCTGCAACTTGGCCATCTCTGATGACATGTAGTCTTTAACAAACACTGGGTCATCAGGAGATGTGAGATCTTGGACAGAATCCCACCAAGTCAAGTGTCAGTTTGATAGGAATTTATTTTGCTGCCTTCAAGAGCCTAAGAATCAGAATTCCAGTTTGTGGAGTAAAATTTGACAGTGACATTGTGTAACCTTGTTTTACTAATGATTGTATTCAAGATTCATTTGGTTCCACCAGATCTTGCATTCATAGACCAGGCTTTATTTATGCAAATGTACTTTTCATAACAATATGCTTACTTCAGCCCTTAATCAAAAGGCACCAGGTCCCCCTTTTTGTCTCCTGCTTTCAATTACCGTAACAATCATCTACTTTAAACTCTTTTCTTCCTATGTCCTTCCCCTTCTCCCCACACCATGACATCCTACCTACTCTCATCAAATTAATCTTCCTAAATTGAAGCTCTGTCATATTTTCCTTGCCTGGAGGCCTTCAGCTTCTTTCTTCTGCCTGGTGAGCTTATACTGGCATCCAGGACTCTGAATGACAGAGCTTTCACCAACTTTTCCAATCCCATCTCTACTCTCTCTCCCCAAACTTTCATTGCCTTCAGTCAAAGGAAATATACAGTAGCTTTCTACATCCACATTTTTGCTCATATGACCTAGCACAAGGGTTGGCAAGCAATATCCTGTGGGATTTGATCTGTAGACAGTCTTTGTGCAACCCATAAGCTAAGCATTTTTTAAATATGTTTAAAAGAGGAAGGGGGTGAAAGGGGAGTCAGCAAAAAATAAGTGAAACACAGTGAATGTGACCCATATAAAATATTTATCTGGCCCTTTACAGAAAAAGTTGGCCAGTGCCTCGCATACTGCTACTATAAAAAAAAAATCATACAGGCTAATGCTAAATAGAAGTCTCACACCTTCCCTTTGATATCCAAATGCCCAAATGTCTCCTTTCTTCAATTCCCCTAAGACCCTTTGGACTGTCTCAGATTTCTTAGTTTTCTCTGTTGTACCATAATTATATGTTTAGATTTTTATGAAACTGAAAGTTCTTTGAGGATAAGACTATTTCTTTCATTTAAAAAAAAATCCCTTCCAGAAATCTATCGTTTAGTAAGATGAGTTATAGATAAATAAACTTAGTAAATACTTATAATCAAATTCAGTTAGAGGCAAATAAAAGTCATATTCTAGGTTTCTGAAATTGGCCAAGTTTTTTTTTTTTTTTTTTTCTCTTTGCCTGGGCCTCCGTTTATGCTGCTCCAGGGAGCTCCAGTGGAGCAAGAGGGCCCAGAATGCAGGGGAAGGAGGAATCTAGAAATGAGTAAACCCAAAAGCATTGCTTGGAATTCTTCCTGACCAAGTAGACAATATGAGTTGTATCAACTCATAGCACTGCTTCTCCAAAATGCTTTTGTGTTTGCTGAGTTCACTATTACAGGGGCATAGAGGGCCCCCATCATCAGGGTCAGAATGACAAGAGAAAAGCCTAACAAGACACCTAAGTTTTATGTGACACAGAGCCTTCAGAAATGAAGACCCAAAGATCCAGGGAAAGCTGTTATCTTTATACTTAGGTTTAGTGATGTTAGTGATACTTGGAGAGCTGTGTAGAAAAATGAGTAGACAAAAGGTTGTGATCTAACAGTGGTAGACCTAAAGTCCCCACCAGACCTGGCCCTTCTGATTCTTCTTGTCCTCCTGTATAGCATTTCTTTCTCCTGGGTCTGGAGCAGGAATGAGGGTCTTCAAGAGGGAAAGGGAGTCTAGGTTTTATGAGTTGCTTCGGGGAAAAAGGGGTGGGGTATGGGAGGGTAGGAGGAAGTCAGAAAGAATTTGTTTCTGAGGTCTTTCTGATCTTCAGTTCAAAATATCCAGTTCCCACAATTGCAATTAGGGAATTGTATTTTGAACACTGACTCTATGGATTAGCAAGGTGAAAAATTTGCCAATCTCAATGTGTATAAGTAACTCAGTGAGACCCTGTCTCTAAATAAAATACCAAAAAAAAGGGGGGCTGGGGATGTGGCTCAGTGGTTGTGTGACCCCAAGTTCAATCCCCAGTACCCCCAAAAAATTTATGTTGGAATTTGGGAATTTAAATTATATATGTGAGGCTTAAGTTTATCAAGTCAGGGCACTCATGAAGTATTTTCTATTAGACAGTGAACCAGTGTAAACATTTGGTAGAAGGTATGACATAATTTGATCATCTACATAGTGGAATGCTGAGGTAACATGATTGATAAGTTATTAAAGAGAAATGAATGGGGCTGACCTTGCAAGCCAAGATAAGTTTGCTCACTCATTGGATTTAATGAATGTTAGTCATTTCTGCCCAACCAAAAAGGTAAATATAGGATGCATCCTACAAATAGGAAATAGCTTTAGTAGGTGGTCCCCAGAGGTGCATGGACTTTGCTATAGAAAAAGAAAAGCTGAAATATTTCAGAAAGTTCAGGGAAAGCCATGTGGTCATTGATGAGATGCTCTCATTTCATACTTGTGAATAATGCAGCAAGAATATCCCGCCTCTTCTGAACCAAGATGTAAGGTCCTAAAATAAATATTAGGAAAATTTATGTCACATAGTTAGAAGAAGAGTTTCTGCTGTAGTTGAGGAAGGAAGCAAACTACTGCAGCCAGAAGTGCAGTACCCAATTTCCAGTCTAAGGGGTGAGACAAGACTATTACTACATAATGGTGTCAAGAGTTAGAAGACTGATAAGAGCTACAAGGGCAGAGGGTGAGGCAGGGCAAGATGAGGGGAAACAGGATGAGAACTGTGCCTTGAATGAGGGTGTCAAAACACATGGTGTCTGCTCCATGGGAAAGAAGTTGCAGATCAAAGTCGTTACAAACTAGAGATCCTCTAGTGAGTAGTTTGATTTCTAAAAAGTAGATTCTTTTTAATTATATGTGACAAAAGGGTTCATTTTGACAAAATTATAAAAGCATGGAATATAATTTGTTCTAACTCAGTCCCCAGTATTTCTCCTTTTCCTCCCCTCCTCCTTTCCCCTGTCCCCTTCCCTCAACTCTACTGATATTTCTCCTGTTTACTTATAGATTTTTTATTGGTTATTTTTAGTTATACATGACAGTAGAATCCATTTTGATAAAATTATACAAGCATAGAATATATCTTATTCCAATCAGAACTGCATTCTTGTGGATGTACCTGATGGTGGTATTCACTGTGGTACATTCCTATGTACCTAGGAAAATTGTGTCAGAATCATTTCACTGTCTATCCAGTGAGATTGTATCCAGACACCAGACCAGGCCTCTAGAACTCAAAGCACCAATAACACGTTCTGTTGTAACCACAATTATTGTGGTCACATCTAGAAAACTAATTATTACTTGATATTGCATAATAGCCAGCCCATGTCCTAATTTCCTCAGTTGTTTTTTAAACTGATAAAAGATACATTTCTCTTTACATATTTCCAATGGTGGCATTTTTAGAGACTGTGCTGGACCCTAATGCTTATTGATTTTATGTTCTATTCATGTTGGTGGTGAATCGATATTTTTTAGAATCCCGTGGTGACAGAAGCAGTAGCATGATGTCATATGTGAAACCCTGGCAAGGTCAAGAGCAGGGCTGAGGTAATGTTTTGTGGAAATGCAAGGGAGAACCGGGGCCAGAATGACACCAGGGTGGTAGCCAACTGTCTACAGAGGGCGGCCTTTGCGGCAGCGGGTGGGGGTGTCCTTCCCTTTAAGCTTTTTCCTACAACTCCTCCAGCTACCTTGCTCTTTAAGCCATCTCTGCTGTCTGGTGGAGCAAGCACAGGCACTTGGAACAGCAGAGGACCCAAATCAGGGTGCACTGGCTGGGGCTTGGCAGCCTGGTTTCTTTTCCCGCCCTGGGATCCGCCCTCCCTCCTTCTCTGCTTTAAGCCTTGTACACTACCTCTTACTCTTCCTCATTACACATTGAATTCTGACTCCTGATATTTTCTCTGGTCTAAATCCAGATATATCTGAATTTGGGATCTCTACTCAGAAGTTCTCATTTCTCTGTTTCTTGAGATTTGCCTCTTTGGTGCCTAAACTCCTACAGGAGCTTAGTCTCCGCTTCCAGTTGCCTCAGTGGCTCTTTTGTCCCTTGCCATACCCATCCATCCATTGGAATTCTTTAGGAAGTAACATGCTCCCAAGATAAATCTCTGGGTCCTGATCCATGACCTCTACAATGACAACTCCCTTTACTCTGTGTGTGTCATGACATTTACAAGGCTTGCTCAGCCCGTGGAATTATCAAGAATTTTAAACAAGGTTAAATAGGAACCAAAGCAGCAAAAAGGCATATAGAGGGTGTAAAGGTCCTGGTTCTGGGTACTTCTTTTGCTCCTACCATAAGGAAGGAAGTGTACCCAGTTTGAACAAAATGAAAATCCACTATGTCCAAGAGATCCACAATTGCAGGCTGAATCCTTTCTTACCATTTTAGTGAAGAGGAGTCTTGTCAGTCCTCCAGGGTCCAGTCCACCACAACAGGAGAGTTTCTTAGAACAGTCAAAAAAATCATTTAAAAAACGCCCATTTCCAGGTGTCCACACCCCTTGTCCCCGTCCACACCAAACAGGGCTCACTTGTGTAACCAAACTCTCAATAGCATGTTGCAAAATGACAGAGTGTGACTTTTGACATTAGGACATAAAAGACCTTGGCAACTTTGGACTTTCTATTGTGGATCATTTGCTCTATGGAAATGTTGTTACCATAAGGTGGTGAGAATGTTCATGACCCAACAGCCAGGAGAGGCTGTGGCCTCCTACCCAGAACCATGAGACATCTTGGAAGCTGATCCTAGAGCCAGTCAGGCTTTCAGATGACCACCGCCTAAGACTGAAGCCTCATGAGAGACCTTGACCTAGAACTGCCCAGCTAAGCCACAGCCAAATTCCTAATCTGTGGACAAGTGAGACAACAAATATCTGTGTTTTAAGCTGCTGTATGTGGAATACTATGGTTTTGTAGCCATAGAAACTAAAGCCTTCATTTCTTTCTCCATTCATTCATTTGATCCAACAAAGAATTATCCAGCACTTTGGGCTCAATTGCAAAGCAAGGTCTGTAGCAAGGTACACAGTAGGACCATCTATGAACAGAGTAAAACAGCTGCATCTCAACTTATGTGACTATTGTCAGCCCTGGCTGCAGTATATAGCCCATTTCCAAAGAAGCTGTACCTATAGATTCCCGGCAGAGAGCTGGGAGCACCCTATTTTTTGAAATATTTTAAGGACAGAGATTATACCAGTTCTCAGGGAGTTGTTTTCATATCTCATTACTCCATTTAGGAACTTTATGTCTCTCCTTAGGCAAAGTTCTTGCTGTGATTTGAGTCCCTTTATTTTTGTCCATTCTTTGGTGAAGACAAAGAATATATTCTGTAGAACAAATCTGTCATTAGCTCCAAATTATCCATCTCAGTCTCTAAGTAGTTAATTTTTAAAGGGCATAGATCCCACTGTGCTGAGTACAACGGGAATAAATAATGTATGTCTACGTTTTTCTCATGTGCTTGTCCCCAGCCATATTGTGTGGATGAGAGATTTAATCAATCCCTATTTGGACTCAGAGACAAGCTACTGATGCATTGTTATTACCTTTTGGTACAAGTATGCTTCCTTCAGTGCGTAATTCTTTTTAATGTTTGGACCCACAGGAGGAAACTCCTAAGGCAGTAGCCTGAATTTCCCGGCATTTGCTTACTCGCCTATCCCCTTGGTACATCTCTGATGTACAACTCTCCTTCAGTAGCAGGATTTTCAAATAAGCATGATTTGCATGATACTTGTATAGACTATATATACTTACATAGGTTTTGATTCTTGAATAATCTATTGTTATAGTCACAGCGCATGTCCTAGGCTCCTGTATTACCAAGCTGAGGGGAAAAATCATACTCTTTAAATCAGCTAGAATTTTTCATCTGAGTAGAAATATTTCAACGGGCAAACTAGTAACTAATTTGGAATTGCCATTCTATTTAGTTTCTTTCAGAACCACCTTTTAAAGCAATTTTCTGAAGACTTGGGTATGCCAATTGTATATTAAAAGACCCATTGACAACAAGTTGCATAAATTAGACTTTCTGAATACAGATTTTTTTTTCTCCACGTGAAATTCTGTAGCCTTTTTTTGTCACAGAATCAAAAGTGAATCATTTTCTTTGAACATTCACTTTTCAGCTACCCAAAAATGCATATTTGAACAGTGGAATCAGGCCTGAGTGGTCAGACATTTAAAAATTAATTTCAGAGAATGGGGGCCCAGTGAGTGTCAGAGAAGACAAATGGATTTTGGCAACTAAGTTTAGCCCTTGTGGCAGAGGATACAATTGTCCAATATGAAAGTGCTTCTAAAAATAACTGTGGGCAGAACTGTGGCCTTGTGGTAAATTAAAATACCTCCTACTGAAGACAATTGAGCTTCATATATATTGAATTTTGGGGTAGGACCAAAGCCCAAGTCTGTTGAGTGAGTCTATAAACCAAACTCAGTCCTGTTTCAGTTGAAAGCAAGTTTTTCAAAGATGTTGACTAAAAAAAAAAAAAATGAGTTCACATTTATTTTTAATCTTTAATTTTTCTACACAGAAGGGTCTTATTTTTAAGAGGCAAAAAAGCACAATTCATAAGTGAATTCATTCATGGAACCTCTCTGTGGTACAGATCATGTTGACAGAAAGATAGGTTGAGGAGGGTGGAGCGGTGGACTGTCTCTGCAGTCAGAATCAGTGTGTGTTAATTTTGGAAAGAAATTATTTATGTTACCACTGCAAATGTTTAACTTACAAAAGCCACGCTGTGCTGAAGAGGGAAAGGCTCATGGGTAAGGCTCATCCAGCAAAAATATCTGGTTCTTAAGTTTGTAACAAGCTTTTGTTTTGATAAAAGAACAAAAACCACACATTTTTCAGGTTTTTATTTTAAACACCAGATGGAGTGTTTGTTTTGTTTTGCTTTATAAAAAGAGGAGTCTATTAAATTCACATTTAAACTCAAGAGTTTTGGGAAAATATTCACTCTGGAAATGAATTTTGATTAATTTCTCTCATTAGGAATAATTAAGGCAAATACTCTTACCTGTCCAAATGTAGTAGCTATTGGCTACTTGTGCTATTTAAATTATTTAAAATCAAATAAGATTTCTTGGGCATAATGGTATATGCCGGAAATCCTAACAACTCAGGAGCCTGAGGCAGGAGGATCACAAATTTGAGGCCAGCCTCAGCAACTTAGTGAGGCCCTAAGCAACTTAGGGAGACCCTGTCTCAAAATAAAAAAATAAAAAGGACTGAGGATGT
Source organism: Ictidomys tridecemlineatus (assembly GCF_052094955.1). Classification (NCBI taxonomy): domain Eukaryota; kingdom Metazoa; phylum Chordata; class Mammalia; order Rodentia; family Sciuridae; genus Ictidomys; species Ictidomys tridecemlineatus. The sequence continues at coordinate 137,481,257 of NC_135483.1, read as the reverse complement.
AGCTCAGTAGTAAAGCAACCCTGGTCTTAATCCCAGTACCAAAATAATAACAACAAGAACAATAATGTAAATAAATAAAATCAAGTAAAATTAAAATTTCAGTTTCTCAGTTGCACATGCCACATTTCAAGAGTGGCTAGAGGCTGCCACATTCAACAACCCGGATGCAGGACACTTCTATCATCACAGAGGGCTTTGCTGGTCAGCACTGTTCTCCATCCTCCCACCTAAGGACTCATCCAAAATTTCTACCCAAGTCCCCAAGAGAACACACAGATCATTAATTGGGAACAGAAGATGTTTTTAAAAAATAGAGATGCACTTTCAGGCTTATGAATATAAAGGGGATGACCCACTGGAGATGCAGTGTCTGTTTTGCTGTTGGGAGTGGGAGCAGAGATGAGGTTGTTTCAAGAAGCCAGAGAATTCCCCTCTATGACCCTGGGCAGGGTGACTGATCAGGGAAGCAGAGAAAGTATTTCCTAGTAACAATAATCTGGGTCCTTCGAAAAGCCCCCCAGCTCTGTTTTTCCCAAGAAGGGTTGGGAATGTACACTCTGTGTTCTGAGAGTTGGGGAAGATACAAGGCTGGCCAAGCCCCTCCCCAACCTAAGAATGTCTGAAAATGGAATGAGGGAGGGGTGCTTATCCTGAGATGGCTGACCCTCTGATCAACTCAAGCACAGCACCTCTCGGCAGAAGAATCCATTTGAGCAGGCACTTAGATGGTGTCTGGGAAATCCAGGGAGGGTACCCACCTGCCGATGTGGCCTGCTTTGAAAGTTTACAATGATCTGTAGCAAATGCTGGTTAAGGCTGACTTCCCTGTGGCTCTGCAGAGTTAAGCAGTCAGCTTTTGGCAGAGAGGAACAATGGTCACAAGGTAACAGCACATCTTGAGACACAAACTTCTTTCCCACATTGAAATGAAAGTGGTGGGGGAACCTCTGTTGGAATGAAAAGGCTTCATAATTTTTGAATGAGCATAGGAGAACGGGGCCCCACCCCCAAAAGCATATTGTAGAACTTCTTTCCCGACTGGCATGTAGGGGTTTAAGTCAAATGTAATTTAACTTGGGAAAAAGGAAATCAATTTGATATGACTTGCACCCTAAGTATGGCTGAGCAGTTGATGCTTAGCTCAACAAAGACAGCTATAGTCTGATATCTCATGCTGCACTTTTGTATAAATAGCCTACTTTTAGAAATACACCAGTTGGCAAGAAACTCAGGTAAATGAGCACTTGGGTAAATGAGCCCTTGCCAAACAAAACTTAATTCAAGGATGAAAGCAGTGAAGTTCATTTTAAAACACCTCTTGAGTAAATAAAAATTTTAAAGATATATTTAAGTTCCAGTAAGACTCAATTTTTTTATTAGCAATTTCAAACTCATGACATCTCAACACAAATAGATATTTGTAAATATTAACTCTTTTGTTTACCAAGTTGCAGAAAGTTTTTTGTTCATTTAGAAAGTTTCGAGAAGTGCATTGCAAATAGTTGCTTTCTGCATACAATTCTATACATAATAGACAAAATAGCTGTTAAATTAACAGCAAAAAATCATTTCATGTTCAAATGAGATAACCCACTTTCACAATTGCAGTAAGGATTTTTTTTCTTGGTTTAGATTTTGGAAAATTAAAATATTTCCATTATTGTCACGAAATTACCTTTTCAAGGATACCTATTTAAAGTATAATGATTTGAAATATTATAATTATTTCAATTAGAATGCTATTCTTAGAAATCTAACTCCCTTATTTTAAAATTATAAAATTATGTTCATTTCTGCACATGGATTAACAATATCACAAAATTAGAAAGATATCAGTTCTGTATTAATATGTAAATTGGTTCTCTGCTTTTTTACTCTTTCACTGTATTGTGTTTCAATTCTCTGGAATCTAAGTTTTACAGGTAGCTAGTTGATATTTCTGTATCCACTACCACAGCAAAGTTCCCTTGTTTCCCAGAAGCTATGCTAAGCCTTACCCACCACAACACCAGTCTGACTCCAGGGTCTGTTTCTCTGGCTTCTAAATCCTGGTTTTGGTTACAGGACATTTAAGATGATGAAGTAAGAGAGCTACAGAAATTCTTTTATAGCTTGAGATTTATATAAAAGTTTGCCAAAGATCTCAGCAGTCAAAAAAAAAAAAGTTTGCAGAAGTCAGCTTTATTATCTTAGCTCTAACTACACACTCATACAACAATTCAATCTTGTATTACTGTTGAGAATGTCAAGCAAGAAAGTTCAAAAGTAAAATAAAAATAAGGCATATAGAAAATTTTCACAATTGGGCTGGCCAGTGGGCTGTTATCACTAATGAGCAAACTAAACTCATGCTTGAGGCATCAAAAAGAGAGAAAAAATTAGTTTACCTTCTGTGAATTTATCAGAATAGTGCAATCTAAAAATTTAGAAAGAAACTTTTGTCTATTTAATGTAAAATGCGTATATTGTTTTTAATGTTCAGCTATTATGTATTGGGAGAGGGTTACAAATTATCTTCAATGCTCAGAGATTCAAAAAGAGATATGTTTCATTGGTATCATCCCATTAAGGGGAGATGTGTGTGTAGATCACTCTAGGCCATGTTGGATATTAGTTTAGATATAATCAGTATGTGTTCTCAGCCATGTTCTCTAGGGACCCAAATGAAAGGGACTTCCTGAGGAAATACAATTGGTCCTCTATAGCCATGGTTCCACATCCAGGATTTAACCAATTGTGGGGACTCCTGGATCCAACCCCTTGAAGTAACCTAGGCATGACTACAGTGCTAACCAGGTATGCTCCTCGGTCGGGCCCCTCAGAGATGCCTCAGATATTCCTGACAAATCAGGTCTAGAGGGTCTCTGATGTTGCTGGAAGAATTCATAGGCCTTTTTAATCCACCCTAACTTGTCTCTTGGAAGATTTCGCCCACTCAAGTGGAGCACTCCTTTCCTGTTTGATTGTGAATGGAAGCTAGTGTAGGAAGATGGCGAAATAGAGGGGCCACTTTCCTGGGGGCTCCATGGAGTGAACTGAGGAAAGCAGACAAGCAACTTTTCCAAAGGTGAGTGAATGATCAAGAATTAGGGGGGACTTTACTGGAATTTAATATTGAATACTCAAAACAGATCCAGGACTCAGGAGATCTTGTATAATAAAATAAATAGGAAAGATTCCCAGCCCCACAGCCACAGTAGTAGCTGGAGGTGCAAACCAGAACATTTAACACAGTAAACATAATAAAGGAATTAAAGGAATCCCCATTCTTGGGAAGACTGAGGTGCGTCGGGGTACAGAGAGCTTAGAGATCAGAGACACTGCTCAAAAAAACAGTAAGCTGTGCTGCACAGTATTGGTGCATGGGAGTGAAGTCGTTATCTCTCTCTGGGGCATGCATGGAGGACAGCAGAAGGAACTATTTTGTAGGCATGGTATGGGGGCCAACAGCTGGGGAGCCAATTACTGGCAGACCTGAGTCTGGCATGAAAAATGAGCCTGGCAAACCTACATTGTATGACAGAGAGTGTGCCTAAGTGACCAGGAGAAAATCAAGCATGGAGAGAAATTTACATAGAGAAATACTGGTCGGGTAAACCTACCAGCCCTTCCCCACTCCCTCCAATCCAGCTGCTTGCAGGACCAGCTGGGAGAGAAGTGCCTGACTTGGAGACTAAATAACATGCTATAGAATGACGAATGCATAGCAGAAGAAATCAGGATGAAATTTAAAAAAAATACTTGAGACGAAAATGAGAATAGCAATACAACATATCAAAATCTCTGGGACACTATGAAGGCAGTGCTAAGAGGAAAGTTAATTGCATTAAAAAATAAAAAGTCAACAATAAATGACCTAATGTTACAGCTTTGAGCCCTAGAAAAAGAAGAACAAATCAACACCAAAAGCAGAAGACAGGAAAAAATTAAAATCAGAGCTGAAATTCAATGAAATTGAAACAAAAGAAATAATTCAAAAAAGTTGACAAAACAAAAAGTTGGTTCTTTGAAAAAATACATAAAATTGATAAATCTTTAGCCATATTAATGAAGAGAAAGAGAGAAAACTCAAATTACTAAAATTCATGATGAAAAAGGAACTATCACAATAGATACTATTGAAATAAAGAAGATAATCAGAAACTATTTCAAAAATTTATACTCTAATAAAATAGAAAATCTTGAAAACATCGACAAATTTCTAGAGACATATAATCTTCTAAAACTGATTCAGGAGGACATATATAATTTAAACAGATCAATTTCAAGCAATGAAATAAAAAATGACATCAAAAGCCTACCAATTAAGAAAAATCCAGGACCAGATGGAATCTCAACTAAGTTTTATAAGATCTTCAAAGAAGAATTAACATCAATACTCCTCAAATTATTTCATGAAATAGAAAAGGAGGGAACCCTTCAAAAGTCATTCTATGAAGCTAGTACCACCTTGATACCAAAACCAGAAAAAGACACATTAAGAAAAGAAAATTTCAGACCAATATTCCTGATGCAAAAATTAAGGTGCAAAAATTCTCAATAAAATTCTGGTAAATTTCATACATAAACAAATTAAAAAGATAGTGCACCACAATCAAGTGGGATTCATCCCAGGGATGCAAATTTGGTTCAACATACAGAAATCAGTAAATGTAATTCATCACATCAATAGACTTAAAGTCAAGAATCATGTGATTATCTATATTTGACAAAATATAGCACCCCTTCATGTCCAAAACACTAGAAAAACTAGAGATAGTAGGAAAATATCTCAACATTGTAAAAGCTACATATGCTAAACCCAGGACCAACATCATTCTAAATGGAGAAAAATTGAAAGCATTCCCTCTAAGAACTGGAACAAGACAAGGATGCCTTCTTTCAACACTTCTGTTCAGCATAGTCCTTGAAACTGTAGCCAGAGCAATTAGAAGAAAGAAATTAAAGGAATACAAATAGGAAAAGAAGAACTCAAACTATCACTATTCACTGATAATAGGATTCTATATTTAGAAGATCCAAAAATTTCCACCAGGAAACTTCTACAACTAATAAATAAATTCATCAAAGTAGCAGGATATAAAATTGACAACCATAAATCAAAGGCATTCCTATACATCTGAAAAGAGAAATTAGGAAAACTATACCATTCACAATAGCCTCAAAAAAAAATGGAAATCAATCTAACAAAAGAGGTGAAAGATATCTACAATGAAAACTATGGAACACTAAAGAAAGAAATTGAAGAAGACCTTAGTAAATGGAAAGATCTTCCATGTTCTTGGATAGGCAGAATTAACATTGTCAAAATGATCATACTACCAAAATTGTTATACAGATTTAATGCAATTCTTATTAAAATTCCAATGACATTCTTCTAGATACAGAAAAAGCAATCGTGAAATTCATTTGGAAAAATAAGCAAGCCAGAATAGCCAAAGAAATCCTTAGCAAGAAAAGTGAAGCAGGAAGCATCACAATACCAGACCTTAAACTATACTACAGAGTCACATTAACAAAAATTGCATGGTATTGGCACCAAAACAGACACGTAGACCAATGATACAAATAGAAGACACAGAGACAAACCCACATAAATACAGTTATTTCATACTAGACAAAGGTGCCAAAAACTCACAGTGGAGAAAAGATAGCCTCTTCAATAAATGGTGCTGGTAAAACTGGAAATCCACATATAACAAAATGAAATTAACCCCCTATTTCTTACCCTGCACAAAACTCAACTCAAAGTGGATCAAGGATATAAGGACTAGAACAGAAACCTTGCACCTAATAGAAAATAAATAGGCCCAAATCTCCACCATATCAGCTTACAAACTGACTTCATTAACAAGATTCCTAAAGAGCAAGAAGTAAAATCAAGAATCAATAAATGGGAATCAAACTGAAAAGCTTCTTCACAGCAAAGGAAACAATCAAGAACATGAACAGAGAGCCTATAGAATGGGAGAAAATCTTTACCACATGCACCTCAGAGCATCAATCTCCAAGATATATAAAGAACTTAAACTTAACACCAAAAATCAAATAACCCAATTAATAAATGGGCAAAGGAACTGAACCTTCACAGAAGAAGAAATACAATCTATCAACAAACATATGAAAAAATGTTCAATATCTCTAGCAATTAGAGAAATGCAAATTAAAACTACACTGATATTCCATCTCACTCTAGTCAGAATGTTAATTATCAAGAATACAAGCAACAAAAATGTTGGTGAGGATATGAGGAAAAACGTACACATGCATTGCTGGTGGGACTGCAAATTGGTGCAACCACTATGGAAAGCAGTATGGAGATTCCTTAGAAAACTTGGAATGGAATCACCATTTGACCCAGTTATCCCCCTCCTCAATTTACACCCAAAGGACTTAAAATCAGCATACTACAGTGTTGCAGCCACATCAATGTTCATAGCAGCACAATTGACAATTACTAAACTATGGAACTAACTTAGGTGTCCTTCAGTAGAAGAATGGATAAAGAAAATGTGGATAAAAAATACACACACACACACACACACACACAATGAAGAAATAAAATTATGGCATTTGCAGGTAAGTGGATGGAGCTGGAGGGTATCATGCTAAGCAAAATAAGCCAATTCCAAAGAACCAAAGGCTGAATGTTTTCTCTGATATGAAGATGCTAATTCATGATGGGGGGGCAATGCTAGGAAAGAATAAAGTTACTTTGGATTAGACAAAGGTGAGTGAGGAGAGGGAAGGGGGTAGCGGGTAGGAAGGAGAATAGAATGATCAGACATTACTCTTTGTGCATATACGATTACACAACTATTGTAATTCTATATCATCTACAACTAGAAGAATGAGAACCCCTATGTATGATGTGTTAAAATTCACTCTACTGTCATGTATAACTAATTAGAACAAATCAAGAAAAGAAAACTTAGTTTCTCCTTCTCCTTCTCCTTTTTCTTCTTTCCATAAACTAGAATTTCCATGTAGAATCATATTATAATTATATTATCCATGTTTTAGTATTATTGTGTTTTAGTTAACCTCAATGAGTCAGTGTACCCCTATCCAGGAACACAGTCGCAAAGATTCTTTTCTTCACTTATGTTTTTGGGCTCAAAGACATTTCTCATGTTTCCCTTCTAGTCTTGTATTTAAGAGATATTCCCTGCCTGATCATCACAGAGATGTCTAATAATGTACCTGCCTCAGAACTGCCTTTGATACTCCCTTGGAAGGTGTTTGGCTTCCTTAGGAAATGTCAGCCAGTACATCCTACTGTTTTGCAACCCAAGATAAATGTATAATCATTAATTAGACCAGAATGGATTTAAGAACATAGTGTCGGCAACCAGAATCCCAGATACGTTCAACAGAATGTTCAAATCACATCAGCCATAAAATACTTGTCTTATATTGGAAGTGAGTTGTCACAATGTGTGGATATATCAGGAATTAAGAACTTTCAACATATTGGATAGTTCATTGTGTATTGTGTGATTTGATAGATTATCTCTGAATTATCAAGTTATCTGAAGATGTTTCATTTTAGCAAAAGAATTTTAAATGATTTCAAAGATCCTGTCTATATCCCATTAAAGTTTATCATTCTGGTGTTAAAAGAAAAAAAATTAGCATGCAGTAGTGGGATAGGCTCCCAGGAGATACCTCCTCCTTTTCTAAAGAAGGTGTGAATGCACTGGGGCACTCTTTCCCCAGCTAGTCTCCCTTTCTTTGCTGGGATGTTTTTTAATTCTCTCTTTGGAATACTACTTTTTGTCTCTATTAGTAGATTCTCTACCAAATAAGATAAGCAATTCTCCCCTGGGGTTTTTGACACACATAAAATTCAAGCATCAAGTTTTTCTTAACTTTTTTTTTGTAGTTGTAGATGGACAGAATGCCTTTATTTATTTTATTTTTAATGTGGATCTGAGGATTGAACCCAGCACCTCACGTATGCTAAGCAAGTGCCCTGCCACTGAGCTACAGCCCGAGCCTTCTAGCATTAAGATTTTATGTGCTTTAAGAAAGTTTTGTCTTTCACCAAGAGTTCAAAATACATTTTGAACGGGTATTTTCCAGGTCTCTCAATCTTCAAGCATTTAAGAAAATAAAAAAAAATTGCTTTTAGTGAACCAAGTCAGAATTTTGGTTTCATTTAAGTAAATAAGAAAAATATCTTAAATAAGATATCCTAGCAAAAGAGACTGTTGTTTCAATCTAAGAAATACTGTTGATATGAATGGTAGCCCCATTTTCTAAATTTTGTTTGGAATTGTAGGATATTTTGATGGTAAAAATCTTATACACTGAATATAGGCAAGTGACTTAATCTGGCAAGATTTTCCTTACATGTAAGTTTGGATTTAAGCCAGCAATCAAAAGGGATTGAAATTTAAATGATTACATCATCTAATGAAGTCTTCTTTTTGGCTAGCATAGAGGCACCTCTTCCAAAATTTACTCAGAATACTTTTGAATCATCCCAGCTATGTGACCTTGGGAAAATTAATTCTCTGAAGCTCTGTTTTTCCATTTGCAGAGTGAATAAATTATATCATCTACCTCATAAACTTATTAAACAAGTTAACAAATGAAAATAATTTAGATTATCTGGCACATAGTAAAGACCATGTAAGTATTAGCTATAATTACTACTAATATTGTCATTATTATTAAGTTAAAAAGTGAAGCTGGAATGATTTTACTTTTATTTTGAACCCATGAAATAATCTAGCTAATACAGTTTCCATTTAGATTTTTTTTCCCCTGTATTGGGGATTGAACCCAGGCCTCATATTTGCTAGGCAAGTGTTCTACCACTGAGCTACACCCACAGTCCTTTCAAAAAAAATTTTTTTTTAAATTTTGACCCAGGTGCAGTGGCACACACCTTAATCCCAGTGATTTGGGAGGCTGAGGCAGGAGAATCACAAGTTCCAAGCCAGCCTCAGAAATGCGACAAGATCCTCAGAAACTTAGCTTCATGATAAAGTATGCCTGGGAAAGAAAGAAAGAAAGAAAGAGAGAGAGAGAGAGAGAGAGAGAGAGAGAGAGAGAGAGAGAAAGAGAGAGAGAGAGAGAGAAAGAAAGAGAGAGAGAGAATGGGAGAGAAAAAGAAAGAAGCAAAGAGAGAAAGAGAAAGAGAGAGAGAGAGAGAGAAACATTATTTTGAGACAATTTCTGGCTAAATTGCTAAGGCTGGCCTCGCACTTGTGATCTCCTGCATTAGCCTCTGGAGTTACTGGGATTACAAGTGTATGCCACCATCCTTGGCCTCCACTTAGAATTTGTGTACTTAAACATTTTCAAATAAGTTGTTTAAATCAAATATAAACCTCTTTTATAAATAAGGTGTTTTTTTTAAAGGAAAAATGTTTTGCAAGTGAATGACTTTACCTTTGGAGGTTGAAGGTAGAGATAAAATTGGAGGGACATACACTGAAAGCTCTTGATGTAACCTTGTCGTTACTATTTGGGTATTACAGTTTTATTTTTTACTGATCAGCATAAAGGTAACCATAGTTATAAACCTTAGAGATTTCTCATATTTTATTCTTATTTACTTCAATGTCCCTTTGTTAATCTAAAAATCATGTTTAATTACTTCTTTTAATTTAAAAGACACCTCTTAGAAAAAAAATGCTTCTGATTTTAAAATTTACTCTTAGAATACATATATTCTTCTTGACATAATGGAACTGGTGCTGGATAGGAACACTACAAAACTAGGCAAAAATATTTGCAATAATTATCTTCCACTGTTGGCCTATAGGTAATACCTCACCAATCCCTGTACGAGGGGAAAGAAGCAAGGTGAGCCCACCTAGATTCTGGCCACCTAGATTTCTCTATATACACAACTGTAGATTCTTCTATACAGCCTACCAGGCTCTTACAGAGAGAGAACTCAAGAAAACACGATGGGCTTGCTGAACTCAGAGGACAGAGTTTAGGAAGGCAGAGTGGCTGGAATGTGTGGACAGAAACAAGCGAAAAGGGAATGCACAGGATAAGAGCTCCAGAAATCTTCAGAGTGTTCCCTTTGAGTCTCTGGCTGAGTATGATCCAGACATGCAGAGGGCGAGACTCAGGGAGGTCAAAGAAAACTATCAGCAAACCATAAGCTGAGCTTTACTAGAGCTTCCAAGGGACCACGGGACCACAGGACATTCAAGTTCTGTGTCTGAGCCAAAGTGGAGAGACCTCTTTGGACAACTGGGACATTCAGGAGACATGACGGGAAGGACCTGCTTTAAGATCAGGCCTACATTACATTACACATGCCCTCCAAAGCAAAAAGCCTCCAAAACTGAGAGGATCTTCAATAAATTAACTACTTATAGGAATGAAAACCTAGGCTTTTTCAAACAAAAATAATAAAATTCCTATACTCAATAGGAAACAGAAGGCATGAAATAAAATTTACTAAATCTACAAGGAAGCAGGAAATTAGAAGAAAATCAGATCCAGAAATGACAGACAGTGAAATTAATACATAAGAACTTTCAATCACCTATATAGAGTGTAATTAAGCATGTAAGAAAAACATGTACACAGTGAGGAAAGAAACACATACAATAAAAATTAGCATAGTCAGACTTCCAGAGATGCACGTTAAAATGCCTGAAATGAAAGAATTCACTAGATGAACTTGTTATCTTAGACACTACAGAAATAAAAGGAATGAGTGAACTTTAAGACAGGGCAAGGGAAACATCCAAACCAAATTAGATCTAGAAAAAGGAACTGAAAGAAACAAACAAACAAAAAAATCAAGAAACAAACTTCATGTATAGTAGTTTGGATAAAAGAAGCCAGACATAAAAGACATAAATTATAAGATTGCATTTATATGAAATGTCTGGAAAGGTCAAATCACAGAGATAGAAAGTAGAAAAGCAGGGGCTGGGGTTGTGGCTCAGTGGTAGAGCACTTGCCTAGCATGTGTGAGGCAGTGGGTTCAATTCTTAGCACCATACATAAATAAATAAAAAATAATAATAAAGGTCCATCAACAACTAAACAATATTTTTTTAAAAAAGAAAAGAAAGTAGAAAAGCAGTTTCACAGGGCAGGAGGTAAGGAGGGGGAGTGACTGTTAGGCACAAGATTCTTTTGGGGGTATTGGATATGTCTTAAAAGTAAATTGTGATTCTACCAAAGCCATATAATTAAATTGTGTACTTAAATGAGTGATTTCATGGATTTAAATTATAAGTAAATATAAATAGGAATAAATATAGTTATAAAAAAGAAACATATCATATATTGCCTATGGACAATATAAAGTGTTCCAACATGTGTGCAATTAGAATCCCAGAAAAAGGACTGAGTCAGAAAAAAAACTTTATTTTGCAAAAACAACAGCTGAAAATTTTCTAGATTTAATTAAAAATGTAAATCTAGAGTTCTGAAGAGCTCAACATACTCCAAGCAGGAAAACCAATACCAAGATATATTATGATCAAATTGTTATTATAAGGAAAAAAATCTTAACATCAGACGGAAGAAAGAAGATACATGATACACAGAGGTATGAAGTTAAAAATAATCACTGACATCTGATAGGAAATGATGTGCGTCAAAGATAAAGGAAAACCCTCTTTTGAAATGCCAAAAGAAAATCAACTCTGTCAAACTAGAAGTCTCAATCCAGCAAAAATATCATTCAAAATGAAAGTAAAATGAAGACGTCTTCAAAAAAACACACTTGAAAGATTGTTTTTTGTCTGTAAACTTGTACTACAAAAAATGCTAACAGGAGTTCTTCAGGTGGAAGGAAAACAATACTAAATAAAGATCAAATATAGGTGAAATAATAAAGAATGTCATGAATAGTATCATGTGGTACAATATAAAATACATTTTGCCATTTTTAAATGGCTTAAGAGATAATTGATTTTCTTAACCAAAACAATGTCCTTTTGGTTGTGATATATCATATTCTTAGAAATAAAATAAATAGAAAAAGAAGGGGAGGGGAAGTAGAAATACACTGTTGCAAGTTAGTTTTTTATATTATGCAAGAAATTGTATATTCTTTGGAGACAAGCTATAAATAAAATATGTGTTTGGTAAACCTTAGAGCAATCACTGGAAAAATACAAAGAATAGCTATAGATAATAATAACCAATGAAGAAGTAATCTATTTGCACAACTCTGAACATTCAAAACAACTTCCTTGTATACTTCAAAGAGATTAATTTTATAGTATGTGAATTATACTTCAATAAAGCTGTACTTTTAAAAATGGAAAAAAAATATATTATGAAAACCCTAATCATGAGAAAGCTAGAGTGAATATACTAATATCAGGCAAAGTAGTTTTCAGTACAAGAAGTATCTCCAAAAATATAGAGGCCTTTACCTAAAGAATAAAGTTTCATTCTTCTAAATGATACACCAACACTAAATATGTATGCACTTAGTAATAGAAATCCAAAATATGTAAGGCAAAATGACAGAAAAAAATAGTAGAGAAATTTAAATTATAATTGGTGATTTTAACTCTCCTTTCTCAATAATTGATATAAACAGAAAATCATTGATCAAAAAGAAGACAACACTATCAAATAATGGCATTTATAAAACATTCCATCTAACAAGGCAAATACACATTCTTTTGAAATGTACATAAAACATTTATCAATATAAATTATATGTTAAACCATAAAACACCCTGCGTGAGTATGTGTGTATATGCGTTGCTGGGATTGAATCCAAGTCCTTGAGCATGTGGGCAAGGCAAGCACTCTACCACTGAGCTACCTCCCAGCCTAATAAATCACATCTTAATAAATTTAAAAGCATTAAAATCAAGTAGAGTGTGTTTTTCAGTTATAATAGAATTAAATTAGAAGTTAACTACAAATTAAAGTCTTTAGAATTTCTAAAATATTTGGAAATAAAAACAGTGGGAACATCAGTGAAATGTGAATAAGGTCTGTAATTCAGGTAATGTTATTATATCAATATTAGCTTCCTAGTGTGGGTAACTGTGAAATAGTTATACAAGAGAATGTCCTTGTTTAAAGCAAACATGTAACTCAGTATTTAGAGATTTTAAAAACATAAATCACCATAGTAACAGAATACAGGCCTATAATTCCAGCTAATTGGGATGCTGAGGCAGCAGGATCCCAAGTTCAAGGTCAGCCTGAGCAATTTAGTGAGACCCTATCTCAAATATATATATATTTCTACTTGCAACCTTTTATATATATATCATTATAGAACAAATAAAAATAAATGAATAACTAGGGCTGGGGAGGTAGCTCCAGTGGTAGAACATTTGCTTAGCATGCATGAGGCCTTGAATTCAATTCCTAATATTAAAAAATAAATAAGCCAAAACAAAAATACTCAAAGTTCTGTGTACTAAAAACTACAAAAATCTTCCCAAGAGAAATTAATGAAGACTAATTAAATGGAGAGAGATTAACGTGTTACATGGGCTGGAAGACATTGTTGGGATACACATAGTGTTGCAGAGGGCCATCTGGTCCTGTGTTACCGGAACATGATAAAGATGTTGTATGGCCCTTCTTCCAAATAGAGTGAGGGTCATGAGCTCAAGGCCTGTGGGGTGGGGTAGTTCTTGGCAGAGCTGACTAGCTGAAACAGTGCTATTAGTATGGGGACCAGCAAGCAGAACAGTAGCAACTTTAATATTCTTTTCTAAGAAATGAATTTATAAAACTAAGCCAGCATAAATGGGCCTGCAAAAGGAAGACAGAAAACTCCTAATCATTTTGCTTCATCCTAATAAGGACAATGAATACGAAGTCGAAAAGAAGAGGAAAAAGTAAAGAAAATGGGAGGTTAGAAAACCGTATAGAAGACTGAAATTTCTTATTCAACATATCATTAAGAATGTTGGCAAGCAGTCATTTTTCAACTGTCAAAAAAATAGAAGTAGAGCAGCTCACTTAGTGATGGTAAGGGTATATTAACAGGCCTAATCTGTCAATCAATGCTTACTTTGTTATTCATAGAGAAATGCTGAGAGAAAAGGTTGCAAGTAGAAAATATTTATATTTGCAATAAAGTTAAAAGCCAGAACTTTGAGAATATTCTACTTCAATGTTTTTCTTAGGAACAAACTGGAATTATTCTTTTTTATTTTTGGTTTTTAAGGACAATCTGTGGTTGGTCATGAAACTAGAACATAAGGTCCACTATTAAATGACTTATTTTCCCACTGAAGAGAGCTCTAAGTATTTCCAGCTTTTTACATAACAAACACAGAAACTAATATGCTTATTTCAGGCATGAAGTACTGGGGGGAAATATACACATACATAGATCCTGAGACTATAAACTGCATCACAAGTGAACCGAGAGCTGTTTCAAAACATCACTCTGTATTCTTATTCTTGGACATTCCTCCCATGGAGAGATGGGATCTGTTTCCTCCACTTGAACCTGTGTGAGCTTGTGACAGCTTCAGCCAATAGAACACCTCAGACAGGAGGCTGTGTGACTACAGAGGCTGGGGAGAAGCTGCTGCCCTATCAAACACTAGCCCTCAGAGCAGTCACCAGTGAAGGCCAACTACTCTTGAGATGCCGCCATGTTGTCCAGGCCACACATAGGTTCGTCAGCCAACAGCCCCAGCTGAGCCCAGACACCCTACTGTCCTCCACCAAGGCTCTAGTAATACAAGAAAAGATGTCTTGGACCCTCAAACCCTTGGCTGAATACAACACTCCTGTGTGACATCCATTGATGCTATCTGTGGAACTGAAACACATACGTATTCAAGCTCTGAGCCAATCTGTAACTTTTATAACCAAGAAATTAAAAAAAAAACTATTTTATTCTAAGTCACAAAGTTTGGGGGTAGTTTGTTATGCAAACAAAGGGTGAGCTATTTTAGAATTAAAAATTACTTTCTAAAAAACAAGAACATAAGTGATATGCTATAACAATGACTAAGGAGAGATAATTCAGCAAAATGTTATAACAATAAATTGATAAAATAAAAATATATTTTTATGGGCTTTCAGGGTGTTTGAGGCCTTGTCTTAGGGATACCTTGAAGTTGAAAAGGAAATAAAGAAGTACAGTTGTATCCTCAATATAACATATAATTAAGTGAAACATTATATGTATCCACATTTTCAGCAATCAAGAAGCTGAACAATAGACTGTGAATTGTCTGTGTCTTGCTGCTTCTGCCTTTATGAGACAAGTAACAAGTAAACAAGCCAAGATTATCATTTTAGTGAAAAACATCAATCCATGTCAGGCTTTATCACTGAGACACAGATTTTGGGGAGTATCTTTTGGGCAAAAATACCCAAAAGTTAGTTATAATAAACTGATAAACAAACCTAAAATCATAGCCATACCTTCCATACTCATTATGCTGGGGGTAGGGGGAAAGTCCATGTCACCAAAGATCTGTAAGATTGTAGGGCCAAAATGAACCAATAGAGAGGATCAAAACAACCTCCAGAAATATTTTAACATAGAACTTTTTTTTCTTTCCTCTTTGCAGTATGGAGAGTCAAGCCCAGGGCCTGTGCATGAACAGGCAAGTGCTCTACTGCTGAACTACACCCCCGTCCTAAACATATTTTTTCCTAATCTTTTGAACTGTAGTTACCCCTTTTCTCATAGACTATTCATTTGTTTATTTTTAAGTTCAAATGTGACGTCAAATCCACTGAAACAATTTTTATTTGTTGAACTTGGCTTCTTGATATGAAATGTAATACTTACATCAACACACAAGTGAAATCCACTGATGCCTTGCCATGAAGGCAGAACAAGTCAACTGCACACACGAATGCATAGAATGAAAAAACAGATGATCTTTCTATGGTGTTTTTCTGTTAATCAGAAAAAATTTAAAAGCAGGGCACACAGAATTAATTTGTTTTGCCTAAGTATAATTAAGTGAATCCAAACAACTTCACTGTAGAACAAACTGCCTTACCGGCAGAAGGGTTGCTGCAAAAAATCATGTCATGGAGTTGATTAAAAATAAGCAGTTACATGTCCCACAGTCCTGATTAAAAAGCTACCAGTATTTTAATACTATAATTCTCACCTTCAGAATAGTAAGTTTTGATGATGAAAATTTAGTTAAAGGGAAACTAATAATTTCACATTCTATTTTTAGGTTGACTCTATTTAAAATCGATGTGGTAGATATTTATTTATTAATGATAAGAAATTTCACAGAATATGTGAGAACATACATTGTCTCACTTGATAAAGGTTTAATACACAAATTCTGGTTAGGCCACTAAAGATAGTGCCATGGTTTGGTGATGGCTTGAGTATGTTCCCCCAGAAGTTCATGTTCTAGCAGCTTGGTCCCCAGGATGACAGAGGTAGCAGGTGGCAGAACCTTAAAAGGGGACCTAGGGAAGTGATCAGGTATTCAGAGTGGTGCCTTGGCAAAGGATTAATATAGTTCTTTTGGGTCCCTCCTTAGTTCCCATGAGAGTGGTTATTATTAAAAAGAGCAAGCCTGGCCCTGAATCTCTCTGGCTTCTGGTATCACTACATGATCTCTCCCTTTCACAAAAGTTCCCATCATGATGCCATTCACCATGTTGTGACATAGCCTGAAGGCCCTTTCCAGGATGTTCCTAAACCTCCAGAACTGTGAGCTCAGTAAACCTCTTTTATTTATGAAGGACCTAAACTGTTGCATTGTCTTATAGCAACAGAAAAGGGACTGATTAATAGATGTTAGTAACATCAAGGGTCTTTCCTCTGAATTGTGATCTTTTAGAGGCCCAGGAAATAGAAGAGAGATCTTGGAGACTTCTTGGGCTCAAAAACCATCATGAGTGCTGGGATTGTGGCTCAGTGGCAGAGTGCTTGCCTAACATGTGTGAGGCACTGGGTTCGATCCTCAGCACCACGTAAAAAGTAAATAAATAAATAAAATACAGCTTTAAAAAAAAATCATGAAATGTCCTTGACCCAAGAAGCAAACTAAGAGTGACTCATAGGCAAAAGCTTTCATAACAATATTATGGACACGTGCCCACAAAATAAGACCTCATTTTCTTCAGCATCTTTCCAAACCACTTAGCTTATACACCCTCAATCTCATAATGAATAATAGAGGAAGGAGAAGTTTTATGATGATGGATTCTTCTGGGGACTACCAGCATTTTTCTGGAACTCATCGATGCACATGCCTGGCAATGAGGTCATTCCAACTGTTTTAAACATCCTAGGGCTCCTTGGTTTCAGATGTGTGAAAGTTGTCAGAATCAAAACAGATTCATTTGTGTCAACCCTAACAACAATAAAGCCAGGAGATTATGAAGAAAAGGTTCTCATGCATGACTGCCTATGACAATAAATATCACACAAAAGATTCTGTCAGAGCTACAACCTTGCACAAAGGCCACCACGATCTTACATAAAAAAATATTTCTGCAAGGACATCTGCCCAACAACTGTCTGTTCAATTGACACCACCCTTGGTATTAATTCTTGTGGCCAAGGCTTTTTGTTTCAAACATAATTTATATAATCTAGCTCATTTTTGAGTTTTAAGAACTTCTCCTTCTGTCAACCTCTTTGAATATGCTCAGTCTACTACAGCATGCATATTCTCACTATGATACTTTTCTATTAAAAAAAATTATTGTTCTTTGGAGGATCTTTTCGTGACGATTATTTAGGTTGACAGATCAAGGCCATCACATGTAGTCCTTATCTTATGATGGTTCAACTTTTGATGTTTTCCCATTCACCATGGTAAAAAAGTGATACACATTCAGTAGAAGCCACACTTTAAAGAACATTAATTGTATGTCAATAGTGAGTACCCACATATCCATTTTATTTTTCACTTTCAATATAGCATCAATAAATTATGTGAGCTATTCAACCACTTATCATGAATAGGCTTTGCATTAGAAGATTTTGCTCAATTGTGGGCTAAAGTGTTCTGAGAACATTGAAGGTAGGCTAGGCTAAGCCAAAATATTTGGTAGATTTGGTGTACTAAATGCATTTTCAATTTAAGGCATTTTCAACTTACAGTAGGTTTATTGTACATGACCCCATTATAGGTCAAAGAGCGTTTGTATTAAATAGGTGGAAGAAACTGTTTTAGTCACAGACTCTCAGCACTTCTGCAAATCTTTAGGTAGGACAAAGAAAAACAGGACATAGGAATAGAATTGATTTTAAAGTTTTCTGTCCATCAACACAGTTTTCTCCAACACTGGTTTAACATTTGGCCTGTAATAGGAAAGCTTCCTAGCAATTATTCTAATTGAAGCAAATGTAATTATTTCTTTACTCAGTATCAAAAATCTAACAACATCTAAGGAAAGTCCTGGCAAAAGATGATTGATCCAGGGCCATGCAGGAACCCCTAAAACTTGTGCCTATTCATATGTGGAGGTAACCAGGCTCATCCAGAGCCAGCCTTAGTAATTGTCTGCTTTGGGCTACAACCTCATATTAGCAGCATCTGAGCATACCTGTCCTTCTCTGGTCACTGTAGTGAAGAGGACACATGGAAAGGAAAGTGTCATCTATTATTCATAATGAATTAGCTTCAAATTACTCAAGAGTAAGAAGAGTTAGTACACAGAAATCCAATCTATCTAAATATAAAGGCAAGTGCTTCACCGTACAAAGGAGTGTGTGTCTCCTTAAACTTTATAAACCAATTCTAACATTGCTATTTTTCAAAGACACATGCCGTTCAAATTTCATGTACCCTGTATCCTATAGACCAATGTACCATCCTGTTAAGAAATCTTCAGGAACTAGGCATAGTGGCACATACCTATAATCCCAGCAGCTCAGGAGGCTGAAGCAGGAGGATTGTGTGTTCAAAGCCAGCCTCAGCAACTTAGTGAGACCTTAACTCTAAATGAAATATAAAAAGAACTGGAGGTGTGGCTCAATGATTGAATGCTTCTGGGTTCAACCCTAGTAAAAAAAAAAAAGAAAAAGAAAGAAAAGAACGGAAGAAAGAAAGAAAGAAATCTTCATGATGTCCTATTACCCATGCTTAATTAAGGAATCATGATAGTAAGAAAAAACAAGTAAATAAATTGTAAAAGAATTGTTTTACAGGGTGTCCTCATAGCTGCTTATTAATTTGGAAAGCAGTTTGGAGATTCCTGGGAAAGCAGGGAATGGAACCACCATTTGACCCTGCTATTGCCCTTCTCGGACTATTCCCTGAAGACCTTAAAAGAGCATGCTACAGGGATGCTGCCACATCGATGTTCATAGCAGCACAATTCACAATAGCTAGACTGTGGAACCAACCCAGATGCCCTTCAATGGATGAATGGATAAAAAAAATGTGGCATCTATACACAATGGAGTACTATGCAGCAATAAAAAATGACAAAATCATAGAATTTGCAGGGAAATGGATGGCACTAGAGCAGATTATGCTTAGTGAAGCTAGTCAATCCCTAAAAAACAAATACCAAATGTCTTCTTTGATATAATGAGAGCAACTATGAACAGAGCAAGGAGGAAGAGCAGGAAGAAAAGACTAACATTTAACAGAGTCATGAGATGGGAGGGAAAGGGAGAGAAAAGGGAAATTGCATGGAAATGAAGGGAGACCCTCATTGCTATACAAAATTACATATAAGAGGTTGTGAGGGGAATGGGAAAATAAACAAGGAGAGTAATGAATTACAGTAGATGGGGTAGAGAGAGAAGAAGGGAGGGGAGGGGAGGGGAGGGGGGATAGTAGGGGATAGGAAAGTTAGCAGAATACAACAATTACTAATTGGGCATTATGTAAAATTGTGGATGTATAACCAACGTGATTCTGCAATCTGCATTTGGGGTAAAATTGGGAGTTCATAACCCACTTCAATCTAATGTATGAAATATGATATGTCAAGAGCTTTGTAATGTTGTGAACAACCAATAAAAAAATATATATACACACACACACAAAAAAAAGAGAACAGAATTTTTAACTAAAAGATAGTCTGACAAGTTTTATGAACCATCACATCTGTTTTTATATGGTAGGGAGGACAATGCTCATTTTCTGAATTTCATAAAGGTAGGGAACTGGAATGCCACAAACACTGGTAATTGGTAATTTTCAAATTACCAATAAATTTTAAATAAATTTTTTTTCACAAGCACTGTATGTATTTAACAGAAATAGCTTTCTAAAGGCATGACTTGTAGAAATGTGAGTATCTTGAAGAGGAGCTAAGATACCTGAATTGTGCAATAATTGAAAACCAGAATACAATCATTAGAAGGCAACCCCTAAGTAATCTGTGAAATAGCAGGTTTGTCTTTGGGTTTTTGCAAGTGACAAAGCCCCTTTAAGCTCAAAGAAGAGATTGCTGCTCACAGAATCTAAGGGAATCAGCACATATATGAGATACTCATGGACAAGTGGGGGGGCAGCCTCAGGAACAGGTGAAATAGGGAATCCCCTCCCCAAGACACCTTCATCCATCTCTGCATCCCCAAGTGTTGGCATTACTTCTCACAGGAAGAAATGACTTTGTTCATACTGGAGGAAAAGCATGCATTGTAGGCTCCCAAATATATAGCTTGTATCTTCCCCCATGGACATATCATCCTGTAGCTCTGAGTTTCAGCTGGAAGAGTTGCAGGGACTTTGGGAGCTGGTCCAATTACCTATGTCTAGCAGGGCACAATTTTGTAACTGAGGCAGTTTGAATCAGGTGCCTGCCTACACCAAACTTGACCAGGAAGACAGCATCATATAAGAGCATCACCTTGTTTTAAAAACAAAGATTAACAAAAATTAGAAAACACATGACTAGAGATTTGCAAGTAGGGGAGGGGGGTGGAGATAGACAACATAGCACACCCGCCTCACAGCCCTTGTCATTGTCTTCTGCCCTTCCACTTTTTCATAGGTTGTTTTCACTCTTCTTTCGAGATATATATATATGTGTGTGTGTGTATAGATATATATATATATATATTTTAAACTACGTGTGCTGATCAATTAAAAAAAACTCTACTTTGTGAATTGTAAAACCTCCTATTCTGTCATTTTTTAAAAAATTTATTGAAAGAAGACCTAGTTGGGCAGGCTGAAGTTTCAAGGTACTGGTCTCAGGCTCCCATAATCTTAGCTTGTCAAGTGGCCCAGATTACTCAAATAACTTTTAATTTTTGCCTTCCTAAGATCAGACCCTAAATTTTAAAACAAATAAATAAGCTGTATTTTTAGGATGTCTTTTCAACTAAAATTATCTTTGAGATTTCCCAGAGGGACCCTGGAAAATCACAAAGATTTGTTCTTTCATCTTTTTTTTCCCCTTTATTTTTATGTGGTGCTGAGAATTGAACCCACTGTCTCACATGTGCCAGGCAAGTGCTCCACCAATGAGCCACTACCCCAGCCCTGTTTTTTCATCTTATTAATGAAGAATATCATTAATATTTAGGGTTGTTTTATGCACCCTTTCTTCCTTTTTCTCTCTCTCCCCCCTTGCTTTCTCTTTCCCATGCCCCCCCTTTCCTTCTTTTTGCTGTGTGTGTTGGGGAGGGGTGCCAGGAATTGAACCCAGGGGTACTTAACTACTGAGCCACATTCCCAGCCCTTTTTATGCTTTATTTTGAGACAGGATCTCGCCAAGTTGTTTAAGACCTTGCTAAATCGCTGAGGCTGGCTTTGAACTTGCAATACTCCTGCCTCAGCCTCCCGATTCGCTGGGGTTACAGGTGTGCACCACCATGCCCAGCTTCCACATTTTTTAAAAATCCATATTTCTTAATTAGTTCAAATTACTCTTAAGAATTTCATGGTAAAACTTGTAAGTGAAAGCATACTTCATATTGGTAAAAAGTGTTTTAGAAATGATATGCTTTCCAAAATGGAAAAGCAAGTCCTAGAGAAGCATCAAATACCCTCACCATCCATGATACAGTTTTATTCTCAGAAGAAATATTAGTCACTTTCTTGAGAAATGCTAACATGCTACACTCTAATAGGGAATGCCCTTCTTTACCATTCTAATTTGATTGGTTACAGTAATAAACTAACCACTGTCAGTTAGTTGTGTCCTTACAAGGTTATTCTCTTTTCCTCTAACACTTTCCTGGAGGTTCTGCTGTAAAGTATTAGCTAGAAATCGTTATCCAACACAGCACAGTGTGAGAGCCTCCTCGGAAAGACAGTGCACTCTCTCAGTGAGGAACCCCTGGAGGCTGGATTTTGAGCAACATCAGGCCACTTGCAGACTGGGCCAAAGGACATAGGCCAGAATCCCAGGCCTCTCTTTAGTCCTGGAGCACATAACTTCGTGACAGCACACTGGTGATCCAAAATCCAGGAGTATGAGTGTTTCACAGTATTGAGTGAACTGATGAGGGACAATTAGTTATACTTAAAAATTATATAGTATTTTCTTTTGTGTTTCAGTCTTTGTATATGTGTAAGTGCATGTATGAACACTCCTCTTCTTTTCATAACTGCAAACCCCAGTTTGCTTGAATAAGAAAGCATATTCAAAAGTAGCAAATAAGAGTATTTTTGTGGAGTCCTCTTACTTTTCATGGTAATATAGTTATTTGCCTCTGTTCATTAAGAAACTCTTGCTCTTACAGAGAATATTGGACAAATCATTTGCCCAACTCAGACTTTACCTGGCATTTCATATTTGAGACTAACTCTGTGCTCAGAAAACACTAGTCCACAACTGAAAACCAAGGGCTGTATTTCCTGAGTATACTCAAAGCCAACAAAAAGGGAGATAAGCATAATTTACAGTATTAGCTGTAAATATTTTTCCAGTTTATCATATACACTTTTTAAAAATATATTTATGTCTTAGTTGTAGTTGGACACAATACCATTATTTATTTATTTTTATGTGGTGCTGAGGATTGAACCCAGGGCCTCACATGTGCTAGGCAAGCTACTCTACTACTAAGCTACAACCCCAGCCATGCCATATACACCTTTAAAAGCTATTCCCTTGAAGCTGGGCACAGTTGTGCACACCTATAATCCCAGCAGCTTGGGGAGCTCAGGTAGGAGGATCAGGAGTTCAAAGTCAGCCTCAAATGATTAGGCCCTAAGCAGATTAGTGAGACTCTGTCTCAAAATAAAATTTATAAAGCAAAACAAGCAAACAAAAAAAATGAGCTGGAGTTGTGGCCCTGGGTTTAGTACCTGCTATGTATCAATGTATAAATAAATAAATAATCTATTCCTATAAAAGATAGCCCAAAGTATAAATAAAATATGGAAGTGTACTTCAAATAATTAGTGGAAATTAATGAAACCTATAGTTGATGTCTAAACTATTTATGCAAACATAATGGTTTTAAAAGCAAATGATAAATAAACATTTGAAAACAACAACGTGTTATGAATATGCATATAAAACATAAATTAACATCTGGAATTTAAAGACCTGGATAATCCCATAAAAATCAAACCAAAGTCAGGTAAGGGAGGTTGAGGCAGGAGGGTTGCAAATTCAAGGCCAGCCTAGTCAATTTAGTGAAACCCTGTCTCAAAATACAACTTAAAAAATGGGCTGGGGATGTAGCTCAGTGGTAGAGTGCTTGCCTAACATATGCTAGGCACTGGGCTTAATCCCCAGCACAAAAATCAAACCAAAACCAAAATGCTGTGGAAATAACAAAATAATAATAATAATAATATATTTTTTTAGACTTTGATGGACTTTTTTTTTTTGTTCATTTATTTATATGTAGTGCTGAGAATCAAACCCGGTACCTCACATGTACGAAGCAAGTGCTCTACGACTAAGCTACAACCCCAGTGACAAAAAATGGTTTTTAGTTAATTTTTTTCCTATCACAAAATCACCAAATTTTTAGGGATCAATGTTGACACTGGAAGAAAAAAATATATCCAGCCTGATTTTCAAAAAATTTAGATGTACCTATTAGTTTCCTATGACACTATAACAAATTACCATAAACCTGATGGCTTAAAGCAACTAAAAAAATTATTCTCTCATAGTTCTAGAGGCTTGAGTTGGACATGGTTGATATTACCACGTTGGCAGGCTATGCTTCCTCCATAGTCTCCAGAGAAACTACTCCTTGCTCCTCCAGCTTCTGGTGGCTGCTGGCATTCTACAAGTTGTGGCCTCATCATGCTGATTTCTGCCTCCAGGTTTCCTTGTGTGTGTGTGTGTGTGTGTGTGTGTGTGTGTGAAATCTTTCTCTTATAAGGACTGTTTTGATTGCATTAAGGGCTCACCAGGATAATTCAGGATAATCTTCTATCTGCAAAAACACTTTGTATTTATAGCTCCTAGGAATTAAGGCCTGGTGTTTTCTTTGGGAATAAAGCAAAATTACTAACCCAGTATAGTAAATTACTTTTAAAAAATTAACAAGAAAGCAAGAAATAAATACAAAAGGGGGGTTGGGGATATAGCTCAGTGGTAGCATGCATGAGCCCCTGGATGTAATCCCCCAGCACGTGAAAATAATAATAAAAATAAAAATAAAAAAAGGAAAACTCAAATGTATCCATTTCACAACAGGTACAAATAGCCTAAATTCTACTAAAAAAAATGGGTCAAAAAACCACCTCCACATATAAGCTTTAATAAAAGTCCTAATTAAAACAAACATAATCAAAAGAGGTCCAAAATAAAGTTATAGACAAAAGGTAAACAAAGAAAAATGACATTATTAGAATCAAAGTAGAACTCAAAACTAACATCATTAAATGGAGCAAATAATAACTTTATATTGAACAAACATAGAAGCCACAATGAAAATATAACATTCAATAACTTGTGTATATACTAGATCATATACCTTTAAAATAAATGAATGTCAGAAAAGAAGTAAAACGGACAAAACTATTAGCAGGAATATTTAATGTATTTCTGTTTGTTTTTATAGATCAAGTAGATCAAAATAAAATGGTTGTTTTAGCTTTTTCACTGCTGTGACTAAAAGACCTGACCAGAACAATTCTAGAGGAGGAAAATTTTATCTGGGGGCTCATAATTTCCAAGGTCTCCGTCCATAGACACTAGGCTTCATTCCTTGGGACTTGAGGGGAAGCAGAACATCATGGCAGAAGAGTGTGGCATAGGGAAACAGTTCACATGATGATCAGGGAGCAGAGACTCAGCTTTCCAGATATAAAATATATAACCCAAAGTTATGTTCCCAATGCCCACCTCCTCCAGCCACATCCCATCTGCCTTCAGTTACCACTCAGTTAATCCCCATCAGGTGATTAATTCAATGATGGGCTAACGGCTCTCAAAACCCAGTCATTTCTACTCTAATCCCTCTTGCATTGTCACACATGTATCTTACCTTTAAACCATAACAACCGTGAAATGGAGATGATGGAAAAAGCAAGCATAAAGAAAAAAATTTTTGAAAAGCCTCGTCAGAGGTTATTTTAAATTTTCTACATGTGTAAGACAGTTAATCAAATGCTCTATGCTTAATAAGAATGGTGACTTAATTCACATAAGTCTGGTGGGTTAGTGTACATCTTCAGTGAACAGATTCGAGTGTTGTTGGTGGTGCTGGGGACGGAACCCAGGCCCTGTGGGTGCCACCCGAGTGCTCTACCAATGAGCGACACCCCACCAATTAAATTTCTTCAAATAAATCCCTTCAATGGTGGACTGGTAGATGTTTTACATCAGGCTCTCTTTGGAAAGAAAAAGGCTCTGATTTATAGCGCTGGGCAGTTTCTCTGGCGTAAATATCCCCATTCTGACTGATTGCAAGCCACGATTGTGAAGTCACTGAAGGCAGAGTTAAGAACCTGCTGATGGCTGTGGGAATAGGTTGTAGCACATGACTGACATGTTTAATGACTTTTAGGTGACCAAAACACATTTTCCATGTCTTTCCAAGTCTTCACCTCACACAAGCTTGGTGGATAAACATTGCAGTCTCGAGAGACACAGGCAACACAATGTGTAAACAGTCTGGTGTCATATAAGTCTATTTTCCCCTATCAAATATAAAGGCTAGAACTGATAATAAGCAAAGAAGAAATAGAACAAATGTTGATATAAACCTAATGAGGATCTCTACTGCCCTTTGGTAATTTCCAATGACTTTGTTTATAATATATTTGTGGTCATGAAATATAAATAATGTAAGAGGAGTAATTTCAGTTAACACCTGAGAACTGGCATCTACAGAC
Source organism: Ictidomys tridecemlineatus (assembly GCF_052094955.1). Taxonomy (NCBI): domain Eukaryota; kingdom Metazoa; phylum Chordata; class Mammalia; order Rodentia; family Sciuridae; genus Ictidomys; species Ictidomys tridecemlineatus. Next base: position 137,455,113 of record NC_135483.1, on the reverse strand, counting down.
TATTCTCTTTTTCAAAGCTTCTCATATGAAATTTTAACATAAATTGTCACTTTTCTTTTTTCACACATTAAAATTTATACCTGGAACATACTCATTTCCTTTGAATACTTGTTCTTGACCAATATGAAACATAACAATAACAAATGATAAAAAAATAGGACATGATGAGAATGAAGTTAGAGTGTATAAATATATACCCATAAATGTATACATAATTGCCTTTTCTTTGAGTGGGGAGCCTTGAAAAATAGGAAGGGGGACAGAGTAGAGGCAGAATTCTTTCATGGAAGAGAAGAAATTTTAAAAGACTCATGTAGTAGATGGGGAAATCATAGTTAATACCTATTGTAAGAGTAAAGTTTTAGATTAATTATAAATGAATGCATTTACTTAGCTATATTAGAAGCATATAACTATATAATTATGTATGCTTTCCATATTATATATTATGAAGCAATAGAAACAGAATGTACTAAATTAGTGGATTTATGAGAACATATTTTGGTCAATTAAATGTATGAACACATTGGCAGGATAAGGAGGAAGCAACTGAATATTTACAACCTACATATCACAAAAATGAGACCTTGGGGTTCATTGAATTGGAACACAGATTCTTTACTAAAACTTAACTATTTAGATACCATTTCTAATTACCCAGTGATTTAGTCAAGATTAGATTCAGCTGCAAATGTAGAAAACCCAAAGTAATAACCAATTAAACAATATAAAAATTAGTAGTTTTCTTATACAAAATTTTCTTGTAGAGCTCTGGTCAGATGGTCCAGGGTAAAGCATACTATTGTGACAGAGACCTAGGATCTTTCTATATTTCTACTTTGTGTGTCCTTAATTTTAGGTTCATGATGGTGGCAACTCATCCAAGCTAACAAAAGGTTAAAGGGGACACAAAGGGTATTCCAGAGGTGTCTCTTAAGCAAGGTTCTGGAAGAGGCCATATTGCACTTACTTTTTTTATATACTTTTTAAACATTTATTTAAATTTTTTTTAGTTGTTGATGGACTTTATTTCATTTATTTTTATGTGGTGCTGAGGATCAAGCCCAGTGCCTCATGCATGCCAGGTGAGTGCTCTACCTCTGTGCCGCAACCCCAGCCCCTGCACCTACTTCTTAATCGCTGTTTCAGACAGTTTTTTTCATTGCTGTGACTAAAAGACTTGACAAGAACAATTTTAGAGAAGGAAAATTTTAATTGGGAGCTCACAGTTTCAGAGGTCTCAGTTCCATTCTGTAGGGCTCAAGGTGAGGCAGAACAGTGTGGCAGAGGGAAGCGACTCACATAATGATCAAAAAGCAGAGCCGAGAAACTCCACCCACCAGATACAAATTGTATACCCCAAAGGCATGCTCCCAATGACCCATCTCCTCCAGCCACATCCCACCTGCCTTTAGTTACCACTCAGTTAATCCCACCAGGTAATTGATTCACTGCTTGGGTTAAGGCTGTCATAACCCAATCATTTCTCCTCTAAACCTTCAAGATTTGTCTCACACATGAGCTTTTGGGGGACACCTCGCATCCAAACCATAACTATCCCCTTGACCACAGGACTAAGCTTAGCTACCAAGGAGGCTCAGAAGTGTTCTATTTCTTCCTGACTGCCACAGAATCAATGAACTAAGTTAGCATGGTGGAATGAAAGAGAAGACACACTGACAAACAACTAAGGTACCTTTGAATACTATGTGAAAACCAGATTTCGGAACTACAAAGAAGATTCTGTTACTGCTGATCAAGGGGACAATTATCCATACAATATACTAAAATGAAAAAAGGCATGTGTACTTGATAATAACCACTAATTAACAGTACAACAATATGTGATGCCCAACATGCAAAGGGAGAAAGGATTTGGGTAAAATATGGGAGACTTCTGAAGGACGAAGAAATGCTTAGATAACAATACAGACCTGAGTCAGCTTGCTCAAGAGCACCTTGGGCAAGTCATCTGACTGTCAATCAGTACAAGTGTTCCTTACAGAGTGCTCTGTAGACCAGCAGCAGCAGCTGAAAGTTTATCAGAAATGAGTACGTTGGGCTCCATGCCATACCTAAGAATCAGAATTTCTTATGAGTGGGGGACAGTAATCTGTGTTTAATAAGCACCGTAGGGGATTTTTAATGGTAAAAAATCACTGTATTAGTAGATGAATTTGAACAACGTAAATACAGAAGTTTTAAAATCCAGTTTGCTTCCTTGATCCTATGACTATCCTTTCTTAAATACAATATTACATAAACCTGGATACAGAAGATAACATTAGTAGAATAAAAATGAAATATGTATAAAACCAAGAAAATTCTTTCTGCCACATCCAAACATAGAAGTATTTATACATATATATTCACTAGCATTATACTTCATTTACAAAATTTAGATAAATTCTCACTAAATCACAAATAAGTTATTAGGGTAATCAATTGTGTAATTTTGTCTTTTCAGAGATGGTCAATACAATTAATCATCTAAATAAAAATAGAGTACTGAAAATAATGGTGTCAATTTATTATTATTTATAAATGATACAATTATATTTTCAGAAAAACAAATTTGCTTGAAATAATCATGTGAAAACTGGGCGAAAACCTAGTACTATTAATAGGCCATTTTCCCACAGCCTAATCTGCATAATTATCAACTTTGGACTAAAACTCAAAAGTGAAAAAAAAAAACAAAACTATTCTATGACTGGGGGTGTTGCTCATTGGTAGAGCACTTGCCAAGTATGAGAGAGGCCCTGAGTTTGATTGCCAACACTGCAAAATTTAAGTAATTATCTGGAAACTGCTATAATAAAAAAATTATATGCTAATATACATCTATGAGCAAAAATACCTATTAAAATTCTGAAAAATAAATTAGGATATTGGTATTAATAGCCAAGTGTCCTCTGGGGAGGATAGGCTATAACAATTTATACAGCAGAAATAACATTTAAAAGTGTTCATATACAATATGCATAAAAATTAATGATTGCGGGACTCAAACTAGAATTAGGAGACAAAAGAACAGAATGAAATGAAAAATGTGAAATCAGACATAATTTTACATACATATACATATATACATATGCACCTAGATTCATATAAATATGAACATGTGTATGCATATATAAATGAATATGATAAATGCAGCATTTAAAACTAAGGGATTATGAACAGCCAAAACAATAAATGAGATGTATGCCCATGAAACTATTAATATCCTTTGAACAGAGATGAGTTATGAAGTGGAATCCGAAATTTTTATATATACATTTTTAGTATACGACAATAGTGACATTTTAGAGTAAGAAAATGCATGATTTGTTGAATTCACAGCACTGGGATAATTACACAATGGAGAAATAATGGTCTTTATCCTATCAAATAAAATAATATATTCTAGAGAGACTAAGACATTAAAAAAACTAATACATGGAATTGCAAACTAAAATGAATAGAAGATTCCATCAGACTCATCAGAGGGAAGAAAGGCTGGTGTCATACTATGTCCGTGAAGGTGTAATAGGAGAAGGCACTCTTAAGTATTATTCCTGCTGTATAAATTGGTATATCCCCTCTAGAGGACTACTACTACCCATGAAAATTGAGCATACTTATCCACTTTTATTCACTGTTGCCAGATTAAGCTGAAGCAAAGGGATACAGGGATAAAGAATATACATATAAAGAGTTTTATTTTAAGGAATTGGTGCACATGATTGTGGGGGCTGGCAAGTTTAAATTAGGGCAGGCCAACAGGCTACAAATCCAGGCAGGAGTTAATAGACAATCTTTAAGATGAATTCTTCCTTTATCTGAAAACCTCAGTTTTTATTCTCAAGAGTTATACTGACTGGATGAGGCCTAAAATGATTGTAAATATTAACCATATCTACAAAATACCTCATCAACAACACCTAGCCTAGTGTTTGAGTGAATAATTGGATACTGTAACCCAGATGGATGACAAATAGCTATCACACTCACCAATCTCACTTTTAAGACTTTACATTTGTACATGTACAACTTCATATGGACACAGAAAATCATCTGTAGCATTTTTAATAACACCAAGAGACTAGGGGCACCCTAAATGTAGAGAAACAGAGAACTGGTTAAATATTATAGACACTGAGATGAAAAAATATCTGAAATATGGTTAGGTTAAACAAGATATCATCAGACACACCAGAACATACCTGTAATCCTAGTTACTCAGAAGGCCGAGGCAGGAGGATTGCAAGTTTGAGGCCAGCCTCAACAGCTTAGCAGAACACTGTCTTAAAAAGTTTTAAATGTTTATTTTAAAAAATATGGAATATAGCTCAGTGATAATGTGCCCCTAGGTTCAATCCCTAGTACTGCAGAAAAGATATATAGTTTCATGTGAAAAATCTTTTTTAAAGGATTCATACTTGCATATACTTTGATCTTTATAGACTTATTTTTGAAAGAACATATAAGAAACCGGGTGGTAGGGTAAAGTCTTTGCCTTTTACTTAGATAAAACTTTAGTACCTTTTGAAATTTGAGCTATACTTGAATATGTTAACTACTTCCCAAATTAATGAAATAAAAAATTGGATTGCAGCCAGGTATGGTGGCAGATGCCTGTAATCACAGCAGTTTGAGAGACTGAGGCTGGAGGTTTGCAGGTTCAAAGCCAGCCTCAGCAACTTAACAAGGCTGTAACCAACCTAGTGAGACCCTGTCTCAAAATAAAAATAAAAAGGGCTGGAGATGTGGCTCAGTGGTTAAGTGCACTTAGGTTCAATCCCCAGTACCAATAAATAAATAGATAGATAGATAGATAGATAGATAGATAGATAAAATAATATGGCTATAAATCTCCACAATGGATAAAAATAAAGAATGCCAAATTCTGCAAAATATTCTGATTCCTATACTTTTAGTTGGCTGTAAAATTGTATAACTACTTTGAAAAGTTTTTGCAAATTTTTATGTAACATACACCTACCTGATAATCTAGGATTTTCACTCCCAGGTGGTTACCTAAGAGAAAAAAAAGCATATGTATACAAAAGAAGAGGAATGGACAAGAATGTTCATAGCAACTGTCTTCACAGTAACCCCAAACTTGAAATGGGTCAGCCAATATTCAACAGAAAAATGGCTAAATGTACTGCACCACATTGATATGATGGAATATTACTGAGCGAGAAAATGGAGGCAATGCATAGATATAACACAGAGGATGTGTTTGTTACAAAGATGTTATCACAAATGAAAGAAAATTTAAACAAAAGAATATGTGTGACTTAATTCCATTTTCATTAAATGCTAGACTAGGGAAAATTAAAATGGATACCTCTGAAGGGAGAGAGTGACTATTGACTGAGGAGGGAATGGGAAAACTTTGTGGAGTACATGGGAATGTTTAGTATTTGGATAGGAGGTTGAATTATATTCACCTAAAGCTTATATAATGGTACACTTGTTGTTATGGTGAGAATATTATGGGCCCCCAAAAGTCATGTGTGAGTGCAGAAATGTTCAGAGGTGAAATGAGTATGAGAGCTGTAACCTAATCAGCGAATTAATACATTTGATGGATGTTTCAGTCAGCTTTTTTGCTGGTGCAACCAGAAGACCTGACAAGAACAATTTTAGAGGAGAAAAAGTTTCTTTAGCACTTAGAATTTCAGAGGTCTCAGCCCATAGAGAGCTGACTCTGCTGCTCAAGGTGAGGCAGAACATCATAGCGAAAGAGTGTGGAAGAAGAAAATGGCTCAAAACATGGCACTTGGGAAGCCGATAAACAGTGACAAAATACAAGCCCCAAAGGGAAACCCCCAGTGACCACCTCCTCTAGCTACACTCCACATGCCTACATTTACCACCCAGTTAATCTACTCAAGTGGATTAGATTACAGCTCTCATATCCCCACCTTTTCACCTCTAAACTTTCTCGCATGTCTCAATATGAGCTTTGGAGGGACACCTCATATCCAAACCATAACATTGGATTCATATTTTGAATAGAATACTTGGTGGTAACTCCAGACAGGCAGAGTGTGGTTGATGGAAGTAGGTCACTTGGGGTGTGCCCTTGGGAATTGTACCTTGTGCCCCTGGCTTCTCCCTCCCTCCTTCTGCTTCTTAGCTGCCATGAGCTAACAGCGTTCCTTCACCACTCTTGCTCCATGATGTTCTCTGCCCCATCTCAGATCCAGAACAGTGAAGTCAGCTGGCCTAGGACTCAACCTCTGAAACCATGAGCCTAAAATAAACATTTTATCTCCTAAGTTGTTTTTAACAGGTATTTTGGTTACAGCAACAAAAATCTGACCAACAGAAAAATTGGGACTGAGAAGTAGTATCATTGCTATGACTAACCTGACCAGGTGGTTCAGAAACGTTTGGAACTAGTGTGCAGGAGTAGTTTGGAAAAGTCTTGAGAAGCAGGCTGGAGAATCCTTAGAATCTTGTAAGCAGAGCTGAAAGGGCGATTCTGGTGTGATCTCAGAAGAACAGTGTGCTGTTAGGAATTTAAACATTACAGTGTGTTCCTATCAGATGGGGTTGAGGACTCTTGGAAATTGAACTAAAGTCCACACATGCTACATTCTAGCAAAGAACTTGTCAACATTTTGTCTATGCCCTGAGGCTTTCTGTGATGCTGAATTTAAAAGTGATGGACTAATTAATCTGGTGGAGGAAATTCCAAGTTAGCACAGCGTTTAGGCAGTGATAAGGTATTGCGGGAGGCTTTAAGCCAAGCTTACTGTGAGAATTAGGAGCAGAAATTAGAGAATAAAGATTTTTAAAACTTGCACCTTGGCCAGAAAAGCATGTGTTTAAAACTGGGACCAAGAAAGATGTGGTGGTGGAAGAGATTACACCACCAAAGAGAAGATAAGTACTTTACACAGAGAACTAGGAAACATGCCTTGGGGGCATCTCAGGAATCATCAAGACCACAACTAGGGCAGCCTCAGGGTGTAAAAGCAAACTTTGGAGAAGAAACCACCCATAAAAATGTATAGGGACTCAGTGAAACCCTGTCTCTAAATAAAATACAAAATAGGGCTGGGATGTGGCTCAGTGATTGAGTGCCACGGAGTTCAATCACCAGTACCAAAAATAAAAAAATTATAGATAGATAGATAGATAGATAGATAGAGATAGATAGATAGATAGATAGATAGATAGATAGATAGATAGATAGATAGATATAGATAGATGCCCTGCCCCCATAGGGGTATCCAGGAATTGTTACTCCAGGATTTACTTCACCAGGCTCAGCTATCCAGGTATACAGAGTTTGCTGCAGCTGGGAACCAAAGGGACCCAGCTCCTATTAGAGCTGGCAGCAGATCTTGGCATTGTCCATGTGGCTGGGATTCTGCAGGAATACAGGATGCTGGAATTAGGAAGTCATACACATTTCCACCAAAATTTCAAAAAGAAGGCCTTCGAGGCCAGGCCAAGTGTAAAAGGGTCAGAATCCTTTGGGGCAGCCATTGAGGGGCATCATGTGAAGCTATGAGAATGAAATTGAAGTTGCAATGGAGATCCCAGGAATTAACAGATGGCAGGAACATGGAACGTCTACCAGTGAAAAGCTGCTGGCTGTGGACAGTCAGCCTAACAGACAAGCCACCTGGGTTGCAATTGACAAGGAAGTAGGGGCAGGTCTGACCAAGACCTTTGGAGATCACATCTTACCACAGTGTACCTCAGTTGCCAAATGGGAATATTTACTATGTGCTATTATATATTGAATGCATACAACATTTTTTATTTTTACAGGTGTTTGGAGTCAGGAGCATGGAGTCTCAGAGAAGACTTTGAACTTGAATTTTTGGGCAGCGATGGAACTGTTCAGATTATGGGGATTCTTAGAGATGAACTAATTTTGAATTAGGAAGTGAGTATGAACTTTGTGGGGTAGAATGTTAAGGTATGGATCTAGAAATATCTCCCAAAAAGATGTTTTGGAAGAATGGTACCCAATATAGCAAGGTTCAGAGGTAGAGAATTTAGGTAATGAACTGTAATCTTATCAGTTGATTAATCCATTTAATGGATTAATTTGAATGGACAACTGGGTGGTAACTATAGGTAAGTGGGGGGTATCCTTGGGGATTATATCTTATCCCTGGATCCTGCTCTCCCCCCACTCTGCTTCCCAGCTGCCATGAGCTATGAAGCTTTCCTCTGCCATGCCCTTTTCCACATGATGCTCTGCCTTCTCAGGCCCAGAGCAATGGAGTTGGCCAGCCATAGCTTGAACCTCCGAAACCACAAGCCAAACAATACTTCACCTCCTTTAAGTTGTTCTTGTCGGATCTTTTGGTACAGTGATGAAAAGCCCGACTAACACATATTTAATATTTGTCACCAATCCTGGCAAAGTTAGTATCTAATTTCAATATAAATATATAGTATGTTGTAGAGTTCAGTAAAATAAACACTGTTATACATTACTGATGGGAATGCTAATATGCAAGTAATATTTATAATTTATAATACCATTTAATTGAAGTTCAGTATTTAAACTGATAGTATTTTCAAGTTGATCACTATAAATGTACTATGGAATACTAAGCAAACATTTTAAAAATACTAGGACTTCAAGTATAGGAAGAAAGTTTCCAGGAATGTTCCAAAACACACTTTTTTTTATTTAAAAAGAGGATACATTAAATTTTATATGAATGTGTCTGTATTTAGAAAACGGACTGGAAAGATATACACAAACATTTTAACAGGAATTATACTACTTTCATTCTTCCTGCATTTCATTATTTTTCCATTTTTTATAATAAAATTACATTAGTAGAAAAATAATAGGTATTCTTGGAAGGATTTCAAAAATTTTAAGCAGTCAGGCAACTTACAATAAGGTTAAATGAGAATAGTAATTAGCTGCCTAACAAACCACTCCAAAACAACCATTTACAATAATAACCATTTATTTAATTCATGATTCTAAGGGTCAGTGCCATGAGCTGGAGCAACCTGAGTGGTTCTTCTGGTCTTATCTAGGTTAACTCCAGATCAAGCTGCCAAGCTGACTGGGGCTGGCTCATTGTTGGCTGGGGAATTTTGGTTCTACTCTTCCATAATGTTTCAGATTTCTACCAAGCTACCCAAGCTCAGTCATGTATTCATTTGGCAAGTTTACAAGCAAGTTCCTGAAATCAGCAAGGAATCTTGTGATCAAGGCTAGAACAAGGCATACATTGCTTCTGGAGAATTCTATTGGCCAAAGCAAGTCATAAAACCAGCTCAGACTCCAGGAACAGGAGAAGTGATTGCCTGTTAATGAGAGGAGTTGAGAAGTCACATCATGAAATAAGTAGATGTGTAGGGATGGGAATACTTGTTGGCCATTTTTAAAAATTGGTTACACCCAACACTAGTCCCTATTTTAGAAACAGAAAATATACTAAATTTTAAGGTAATGAGTTGTATGTAAAGATAGTTGTGGAGTACAAAAATAAAATTAGTGATAAAACTGCAAAACTAATTATCCAGTTCATATATAATTAATCATAAATCTGTTAGTACATACTTCCACTTATATAACAGTTATTCAAGAGGGAAAAAATACATCTATAACTTGCACATCTGTGAACAATTTATGAAGATTTATTTTATAGCATACCATGATTAATAAACTTGATTTTTGCCCATGTGGTAGATGGAAAAAATGTGATTGTAGTTTTAATTTTGTTTTTCTCATTTGGAGGGATGTTGGCATCTATTTTACTGTTTAAGAGTCATGGAGCAGCTTCAATCTGCAAGAAAATCTGAGCAAAAGCAAAGCTATTATGAAGACTGTGTCATGCATTTAGAGTGCTGAAATGAAACAGAGACTTGACATTTACTGACCTTTCAAGAGAAACTGGACAAAGTAATGTGGTTTTGAGGACAATAGAAACTTGAGAAAGCTTGGTATTTCCAGTATGATCCGAAAAGAGGATGCCAAAATCTTGAATGGAAAACTCCTAAAACTCAAAGAACTAAGAAAGTATGCCTGTCCAAGTCACAAGTGAAGACAATATGAATTTGCTTTTTCAACATAAATGTCATGATGCATTAATACACAAGGTCAAATATACAGGCTTATTATGCAGAAATTTTAAAACATCTGTGGGATTGCATGCAGCTCAACAAATGATTGTTTGGTATGCAACAGGAGAATCTGCTGGAGAACTGGTTGATTAGAATGGGATGATCTCCTTATATGTGATCACAAAAATATTCTGTGTTGATTGTTGAGTGAACACAGAAGAATAAAACACTTTTCCCCCCACTTCATTGTATGATACAAAAGGGCATGTGCTTGCCTATTCAAACTATGGGTCACATAAATATTAGCCCTATTGTTAAGATAGTCTTTCTAGTTTTACCTTTTCTTCTGGTTGAGCTAACCTTACTACTGGCAGAATTTGAATTAAGGACCCTCAAGACATTACAATACTATAGGTGATTATATATCCAAATCACTAACATTCCAAAATGATTTCCTTCCTAGAGATAAAGACATGACAGGAAATATATCCCTTAATGTACAGAATCTGTCTTGGAAAGAAAGTCTATCATCCTGCTGCTGGCACACAGCACTCACTCTGGACCACCAAGGATAGTTACCAAGGCTATCTGTCCCTCCCCAAACTTCACTGATACAATAGAAATAAGTTGAAGAAGGATTCCAAGGTATTTAAAGGATAAGAAAGATAGGCAGAATACTTAACATAACCCTGATGTCATTACTTTTACGCAACAAAATAAAAACATTGGAGGATATAATGGCCCAAACATTTTCAATATCCAGCTTTCTAGAACAATTTGTAGTCAACATTGGATCATCTGTAATAATAGGAAAGATCTGAAGTACATAATCCAAAATGCAAGTGATGCAAAAACAATCTCTATGAAACATTTGTTTTGGCAGTAGAGGCCTGAGTGTTATTTGCAGACAAGGACACTGCAGACCACACGGGTTGAGGGACTGTCCCAGGTTCTCACATGAAGCCTGCTAGTTCTAGTTAGAACTAGAACTCAGAGATCTTACTTCCAACCTACTGTGTTTGCCCTTTAAGACTCACAATGTGTTCACTATACACATGAGTGTTATTCCAAAAACTTCCTTCAAGTGGAATCAGAGGTCTAGCTCAGACTTACTGGAGTAGGCTGTGGGGGCATCTTATGTTACCCCATGAATCCTTCTAGAATAGGTCCTCCTGGGCACTCTTCAGTTGCTTCTATAATAGAAGGACTGCTACAGGGCTTCTGAGCACCAACATATTAAATGGGAAATGCAGTCTCATGCCAAGGCCAGGATGGCACAGAGTGGGTACTATTATTTGAAGATCACACAGAGAGAGTTAGGGAAATTAGGTCATCAGCCAGAGTGCAGATCTATTCCCAGGTGGAGGAAGAGATCTTGTATCAACACTCCTCATCTACCTTGAAGTATTTAAGATGCAAACTTAGAAGCTGTTGAAATTAAACAAAACTGACTGTGCTATTGACTTGTTCCCACAACGCTATACAGACCACTGCCCTCCAGGGAACTGAGTGAGGACGCCAATAGAACCAGCACCAGCACTGATGCTCTAGCACCTCTGGCTGTTCTCTCATCAAAATTTTTAAAGGTCACAGTCACAGAACAGTTGCACTTGCTTTCTCACTTTTTACCCATCCCAGCTGCTGCACCCATCCCAGCACACCACCTAGTTTATTCATACTCAAGGGATGGAATACAAATTCTCTCATGTCCGCCATCCATGCAATCTCCTCAGAAGCCATTCAACCAAAAGTAATTTAAGCTCTATTGGTTGTATCAGATACACTCCAGAATAACTCTTCAAGTTGAGAAGGAACTATCACAAGTACAATCTCCTTTAAGAAGAGAGGTATTTTTATAAATTACAATGGCTCATCAGTTGATAATATAAATTATCAAGATGCAGAATAATGACACAAGGGTCAGTGGTTCAATGCTGACTGACACTTTGACCTTGGAAACCCCACGTTTCAACCCCACACCCGCTTTGCTTTTGCCTCTGGCCCATCTGGACTCCACCCAACTCTTCTACTTCATTCAGGCTCTAGTTCCTCAGCCCTGTTTTCTGAAGCCTAATTTTTGGAGACCTCTCTTGCTCTCTGTTCTTCGTAGTAGAAAACTAGAACATGTGCTCACACATCCACCACCTTTTGCTGAGAGCGTTCTCCAATCTGGAATTGATTCAACGTGTAGAGAACGTGAGTAAGCTCAGCTGCCTTCTCTCATTGACTACCACAACAAATTCTCTCTTGTTGCTATTTTTTGGATAAAGAATCTCAGAGAAGCTCATGAACTTTCCCAAGCTCTCATCTAGGAAGTGGCAGAACTGGAACTTGAGAGGTCACACCTCTGACCCCATTGCTGTTCTCCGCATCACTGCAGAGGGGTCCCCCTGTCTTCCACCTGCTTTGCTTGTCTTCAGTGAGCAAGCTATCAGGAATGTCCATGAACAAATCACCTTACTGCACTGGGCTTTGTCCTAATGACCGGGTGGCCTTTAGTGGGCTCCTCTCTCTTTCTATTCCAGGTCACTAGCAAACATCAGGGATCCTCACAACATCTAAAGATGAAAAGAGCTCACAAAACCAAGTCAAAACACTCCTCAACACAAGACCTTCCCAAAGACCCCAAAGGTCCCCCTTCCCTGAAACTATCCCAGGGCCCAGATACATTCTCATCTCCTCCCTGGGGCTCCTCTGCTTCCCTTCCAGGGGGCGGAGATCAACTCTTCCCAGACAGTCTCTCACCTTTAAGCCCCAAACAAATGTCACCCATGTTCCTAGAAACCCACTTCACTTTGTCCCCACCTGTGTGATAATACACACCATGTGAAAATTATTTATGTGTATGTACCATTGTTCCCACTGCACTAGAGTCTTCTGAGAGAAAGGACCGTGACTTGCTCCTTTTTCGATTCTATACTCTTATCCGGGCTGACTTCTCATAGATACTTTTGTCAACATTTATTGAACAGACTATTAACTGTATAAACTCATAAACAGACGGATGCTGAAACAGTGGCAACAGCTGTCAGAGAACCCCCAAACTATTACATGATCCACGCAGCAATCCTAGGTGAACATCCCCCCTTTATTGGCACGAAACTTTCTTAACAAAGAGCGCACGATTAGTAAGAGAACTGGAATGCTGAAACCCTCCAGTCATCAATCTTTTGAGAGAAAAGAACTCTGGGGACCATCTCCTGGGTTGATTCCCAAATACAATATGACCAATGCCCTCTCCCAGTAGGGCTCTCCATCTTGGCAGCACATGACCATCACTGTGGGAGCTTTTAACAAGTCCTAAGGCCAGGCTACTCCCAGAGCAATAAGCCGACATTTCTGGTGGCACAGTCTTTTTAAAAACTCCCTAGGTGATTCCATTGTGCAGCAAATGCTATAAATCACTTTTTTCAGCAAACACTTCCAAGTGAATGGCATTTCTCAGGCAAGGATACAATTTGCTTTTTAGGATCCTCCGGCTCTATCTGCCAGGACTTGATCAGTTTGAAGAGACTGAGCTTCAACCTATAAGATTCCAACCATTACACGTACCATGCCATGGGACAAGAAGTAGCATCAGGATCCATGGACAAACAGAGCCAGGCTAGGCTCTACCACTGACTCAGTGTGCCAGTTGGGCAAATCCCCAACTCCTTTGCGTGTTCATTTCTTCAATGCATTTTTTTTTTTAGCTAAACTGACATTAGATGCAAAAAGGCCCTTGGAAATTATAAAGGCCTGTCCTGATTCAAGTTAAGGAAGATTAAGAACAATCTGATGGCTATATAAGACTGAGCCTTTATAATAAAATCACACATCATGGACCATTGCATTAGCTCTCTCTAGAGGCACACATTTTAATTTGATGAAATTGAAACATATTTTCAACTTTTCATAAGCTAGAAAACAAACAAAGAAAAAGATGTGTACAAAAGGAACCTCTACAAAGACCTGTAGGTCAGGTAAACAATTATGCACACTCATAGCAAATAATGAAAATATTTTTTAAAATAAGTTAGTCATTTATAAGAAAGATAAATCACTTACAAATATTGTGGCATGGACAGAGAGTAAATTTAATGACAAATTCTTCCCATAAACTATTTCTCAACTGCCTTCCAGTAAAAAATGAAGAAAAAAAATAGAGCTCAATATCTGTTAGCTACTCCTTTCCATTAACATTTAATGGCCTATGTGACTTCAAATTCAACTAAATGTTTTCATTCTTTTGACACTAAAATTGTTAGGGAAAAGTTTAAAAACATTTTTTAAGTAAAATAGACTGAATAGTCCATTTTGCAGTAGTTGGTGATTATTTCTGAAATCCAACAACATAAAAGTGCAAGTTTAGGAAAATCAATTGCATTCTCAGAAATAAGGAAATAAAAAGTGAGTCTATGGTGCATTATTTTTAAAAACTCAAGATATCATAACAAATAAACAGATATCCCATGACTCATCCAAGTTGGTTTTTAAATTCTATACCTTTGGAGGAAGTTCAGCTTCTGGTTCATTCATCAGTCTGTATTTCCTCCCATTCTGCAATAATTTCTGGCAGATAAGAAGTTCCTTGATTGTCGCTAATTTCATAGAAGGGTTTTGCAGACTTGGAAATATTCTGCAGGTGGAAATAGAGTTTAGTTTTAAAAGGCAACAAGAACTACAGGATTCCAGGAAGTGTGTGTCCTTGCCTGCTCTGAAACTCCCTACCTCCTACAAATGCACAGCAATGGAATTGCTTTCAAGAGATTCAAGGAGACTGGCCACAGAAGCTGTCACTTCTGTCAGTGCTTTGGGCACTTGGGTCTCCCAACATTTTCCTTCATAGACATTACAGCCAAAGGCCCCAGGCACCCAGGTGGCACCAACACTTTTCTTCTAAAGGATATGAGAAAAATTAACTGAGCATGAGTGTCACACATGTGCATCAAACACATGCCCTCCACGTGAATAGAATGTGACTATTTTACTGCGCACCGGTCCACAACTCAGTTTGTTTCCACGCACCAGATGTTTTCATCTTCATCTTCACAAATTTTCCTTTAACATTTTATGTATATTGTTTGAATGCTGCTGGTGGGTTAATGTAACCTTTAGCCCAGGCTCTCTTGGTAGAACAGCTGTAGAGTTCAACTTAAACTTTAGGTTTCCTAAAGGCAAAGTTCAAGGAAATCTTTCTTACATGGGAAAAAAAATCCACCCAAGAATAAAGGTATAAAAATAAAACATGAGCCAGGAGAGATATCCTGCTTTACCCAGCCCTTCTCCTATGATAAAACTTGACCTTGACTTTTTTGCTCAGATTAAACACTAGCCAGTTTCCCTACACTAGCAATCTCCTTTTGTGTCTACTACCTGTCCATATTGGACAGATGAGCACACATATTTAGTCCTCATATTTCCTTAAGAGAAGACTTCTTTAAAGTATTTGTTTTTTAATTTCATCCAAAAACACTAAGGAAATTCTGTAGCATTTGAAAGGAGCATCATTATCAAAGAAAAATAATCCAACCACATTAGATCAATTAACTGAATATTAGTTTATATTCTTCTGAGATACTTAGAGTTATTTTATGTAAGAAATAAATTACAGATAATATTACATTTTGTATATTCATAGTTACTTACAAAAACTGTCCCCAGGAAAGGATCCAGGGAGTCACTTGTTCAATTTTGTTTCTGGGGAAAAAGTACTTATATATTATGTAAACACCCTCTATATAAATGTTGTCATTTTCCTCAAGTAAATCAGAGAATCATATTTTATAATCAAGATACTTTCATTTTCAGTAGTGCTGTGTTTAGAGTGAGATTTAATGTCATTAATCCTAAGAGATAGAGAAAAGGTATTACTTATATAAATGTGATTGATAATTTCACATACAATTTTTAAATAAATACATATCTCCAGACTAAAAATGCAAAAGGTATGACACTGAGAAATATTGGAATTTAAAAGATTATTATAGAAAATATAAGTTCATACTTGAATTGCAATGACCTATGGGTAAAATTTAATCCTCTCATTCTTTGCTATAAAACTTATCTTCACATATGTACAGACCCAAATTGATCCTGGCAAATCACTGAATACCCTAAGAGCCACCAGCATTGCATAACCAACAGCAACTTTAAATGGACATGTAAATATCCCAAGGAGTCAATGCAATGACATGTTGTCATGTTGTTGAATTCTAATGCAAATCTAAAACATGAAAATACATTTGATGTTATTTCTCAGTTTCAATGCACCTCATTCTGGCAGGTCAGTCTCCACTGGGTCTTTTTCCAGAGCAGCAACCACTCCCTTGTCATCCTTTAACCTAATCCTCATGTCCACCTCACATGGACCTGGGTAGAATAGGAGGAATGACGAAAAGAAAAGGACAAGAACACTGCCTGCCTCTTAGGCTGAGTAGGGGGAGAATCATTTTTTTTTATTGGTTGTTCAAAACCTTACAAAGCTCTTGACATATCATATTTCAAACATTAGTTTCAAGTGAGTTATGAACTCCCATTTTTACCCCAAATACAGATTGCAGAATCACATTGGTTACACATTCACATTTTTACATAATGCCATACTAGTAACTGTTGTATCCTGCTACCTTTCCTATCCTCTACTATCCCCCTTCCCCCCATCTTCTCTTTCTATCCCATCTACTGTAATTCATTTCTCACCT
This sequence comes from Ictidomys tridecemlineatus, assembly GCF_052094955.1. Lineage (NCBI taxonomy): Eukaryota > Metazoa > Chordata > Mammalia > Rodentia > Sciuridae > Ictidomys > Ictidomys tridecemlineatus. The sequence continues at coordinate 137,438,377 of NC_135483.1, read as the reverse complement.
TGTTTTTTCTTCCAATTCCCCTCACAACCTCTTTTATGTAGTTTTTTATAACAATGAGGGTCTCTTTCCATTTCCATGCAATTCCCCTTTTCTCTCTCTTTCCCTCCCATCTAGTGTTTCTGTTTAATGTCAATCTTTTCTTCCTGCTCTTCCTCCCTGCTCTATTCTTAGTTGCTTTCATTATATCAAAGAAGACATTTGGTATTTGTTTTTTAGGGATTGGCTAGCTTCACTAAGTATAATCTGCTCTAGTGCCATCCATTTCCCTGCAAATTCCATGATTTTGTCATTTTTTAGTGCTGCGTAATACTCCACGGTGTATAAATGCCACATTTTTTAAATCCATTCATCCATTGAAGGGCATCTGGGTTGGTTCCACAGTCTAGCTATTGTGAATTGTGCTGCTGTGAACATCGATGTGGCAGCATCCCTGTAGTACGCTCTTTTAAGGTCTTCAGGGAATAGACCAAGAAGGGCAATAACTGGGTCAAATGGTGGTTCCATTCCCAGCTTTCCCAGGAATCTCCATACTGCTTTCCAAATTGGCCGAACCAATTTGCAGTACCACCAGCAATGTACAAGAGTACCCTTTTCCCCACATCTTCACCAGCACTTGTTATTGTTTGACTTCATATTGGCTGCCAATCTTACTGGAGTGAGATGGTATCTTAGGGTAGTTTTGATTTGCATTTCTCTGACTGCTAGAGATGGTGAGCATTTTTTCATGTATTTGTTGATTGATTGTATGTCCTCCTCTGAGAAGTGTCTGTTCAGGTCCTTGGCCCATTTGTTGATTGGGTTGTTTGTTGTCTTATTGTCTAATTTTTTGAATTCTTTATATACTCTGGATATTAAGGCTCTATCTGAAGTGTGAGGAGTAAAAATTTGTTCCCATGATGTAGGCTCCCGGTTTACTTCTCTTATTGTTTCTCTTGCTGAGAAAAAACTTTTTAGTTTAAGTAAGTCCCATTTGTTGATTCTTGCTTTTAACTCTTGTGCTATGGGTGTCCTGTTAAGGAATTTGAAGCCTGACCCCACAATATGTAGATCGGAGCCAACTTTTTCTTCTATCATACTCAGAGTCTCTGATTTGATATCAAGGTCCTTGATCCATTTTGAGCTAACTTTTGTGCATGGTGAGAGGAGGGGATTCAGTTTCATTTTGTTGCATATGGATTTCCAGTTTTCCCAACACCATTTGTTGAAGATGCTATCCTTCCTCCATTGCATGCTTTTAGCCCCTTTATCAAATATAAGATAGTTGTAACTTTGTGGATTAGTCTCTGTATCCTCTATTCTGTACCTTTGGTCCACGCGCCTGTTTTGGTACTAGTACAATGCTGTTTTTGTTACTATTGCTCTGTAGTATAGTTTGAAATCTGGTATTGCTATACCACCTGATTCACACTTCCTGCTTAGAATTGCTTTTGCTATTCTGGGTCTTCTTTTTTTCCATGTGAATTTCATGATTGCTTTATCTATTTCTACAAGCAATGCCATTGGGATTTTGATTGGCATTGCATTAAAACTATAGAGGACTTTTGGTAATATCGCCATTTTGATGATGTTAGTTCTGCCTATCCATGAACAGGGTATATTTTTCCATCTTCTAAGATCTTCTTCTACTTCTCTTTTTAGGGTTCTGTAGTTTTCATTGTATAGATTTTTCACCTCTTTTGTTAGGTTAATTCCCAAGTATTTTTTTTTTTGAGGATATTGTGAATGGAGTGTTTTTCCTTATTTCGTTTCAGAAGTTTTGTCGCTGATATACAGAAATGTCTTTGATTTGTGCGTGTTGATTTTATATCCTGCCACTTTGCTGAATTCATTTATCAGTTCTAGTAGTTTTTTTGTAGACCCTTTTGGGTCTTCTAGGTATAGAATCATGTCACCTGCAAATAGTGATAATTTAAGTTCTTTTTTTCCAATTTTTATGCCTTTAATTTCTTTCGTTTGTCTAATTGCTCTGGCCAGTGTTTCGAGAACTATATTGAATAGAAGTGGTGATAGAGGGCATCCCTGTCTTGTTCCAGATTTTAAAGGGAATGCCTTCAATTTTTCTCGGTTCAGAATGATGCTAGCCTGGGGCTTAGCGTAGATAGCTTTTACAATATCAAGGTAAGTTCCTGTTATCCCTAGTTTTTCTAATGTTTTGAACATAAAGGGATGCTGTACTTTGTCGAATGCTTTTTCTGCATCTATCGAGATGATCATATGGTTCTTATCTTTAAGTCTATTGATATGGTGAATAACATTTATTGATTTCCGTATATTGAACCATCCCTGCATCCCAGGGATGAATCCTACTTGATCATGGTGCACAATTTTTTTGATGTGTCTTTGTATCTGATTCGCTAGAATTTTATTGAGGATTTTTGCATCTAGGTTCATCAGAGATATTGGTCTGTAGTTTTCTTTCTTTGATGTGTCTTTGTCTGGTTTTGGAATCAATGTGATGTTGGCCTCATAGAATGAATTTGGAAGAACTCCCTCTTTTTCTATTTCCTGGAATAACTTGAAAAGTATTGGTATTAATTCTTCTTTAAAGGTTGTGTAAAACTCTGCTGTATACCCATCCGGTCCTGGGCTTTTCTTGGTTGGTAGTCTTTTGATTGCTTCTTCAATTTCATCCATTGATATTGGTCTGTTCAAATCGTGTGTGTCCTCCTGACTCAGTCTGGGCAAATCATATGTCTTAAGAAATTTATGGATGTCTTCACTATCTTCTATTTTATTGGAATATAGGTTTTCAAAATAATTTCTAATTGTCTTCTGTATTTCTGTGGCATCTGTTGTGATATTGCCTTTTTCATCCCTTATGTTAGTAATTTGAGTTTTCTCTCTTCTTCTCTTCATTAGCATGGCTAAGGGTCTGTCAATCTTGTTTATTTTTTCAAAGAACCAACTTTTAGTTTTGTTAATTTTTTTGATAGTTTCTTTTGTTTCAATTTCATTGATTTCCACTCTGATTTTAATTATTTCTTGCTTTCTGCTGCATTTGCTATTGTTTTGCTCTTCCTTTTCTAGGGCTTTGAGATGAAGTGTGAGCTCATTTATTTGTTGGTTTTTCCTTTTTTTGAGGAATGACCTCCAGGCGATGAATTTCCCTCTTAAAACTGCTTTCATTGTGTCCCATAGATTCTGATAGGTTGTGTCTGAATTTTCATTTATCTATAAGAATTTTTTGATTTCCTCCTTTATGTCTTCTGTAACCCCTTGATCATTCAGTAACATATTGTTCATTTTCCATGTGATATTGGATTTTCCCTTCCTTCTTTTATCATTAATTTCCAGTTTCAATCCATTATGATCAGATAAAATGCATGATATAATCTCCACCCCTTCATATTTACTGAGGGTTGCCCTATGGCATAATATATGGTCTATTTTTGAGAAGGATCCATGTGCTGCTGAGAAAAAAGTATATCCATTCGATGATGGTTGGTATATTCTATATATGTCAGTTAAGACTATGTTATTGATTGTGGTATTGAGTGCTATAGTTTCTTTATTCAACTTTTGCTTGGAGGATCTGTCCAATGGTGAGAGAGGTGTGTTGAATTCACCCATAATTATTGTGTTGTGGTCTATTTGATTCTTGAACTTGAGGAGAATTTGTTTTATGAACTTCGCAGCACCATTATTTGGTGCATAAATATTGATAATTCTTATATCTTGTTGTTTAATGGTTCCTTTTTACAGTATATAATGTCCTTCCTTATCCTTTTGGATTAATTTAGTCTTGAAGTCGATTTTATTCGATATGAGGATGGTCACCCCTGCTTGCTTGCGAGGACCGTGTGCGTGGTATATTTTTTCCCAACCTTTCACCTTCAGCCTGTATATGTCTTTTCCAGTCAGGTGTGTCTCCTGGAGGCAGCATATTGTTGAATTTGTTTTTTTAATCCATGTTACCAGCCTATGTCGCTTTATTGGAGTGTTAAAACCATTAATGTTTAGAGTTACTGTTGATATATGGTTTGTACTTCCAGCCATGTTTGATTATTTATCTCTTTCTTTTTTTTTAAATTTCGTTTGTTTCTCCATGATTAGCTTTCCCCCCTCCGTCTGTCTTTACTGGGGTACTTCCCACTGTTGGCTTTGCTTATTGTTTTTCATTTCTTCCTCGTGAAGTGTTTTGCTGAAGATGCTTTGCAATGCTGGTTTTCTGGCTGCAAATTCTTTTAGGTTTTGTTTATTGTGAAAGATTTTTATTTTGTTGTCATATCTGAAGCTTAATTTTGCTGGGTACAGAATTCTTGGTTGGCATCCATTGTCTTTCAGTGTTTGAAATACGTTGTTCCAGAATCTTCTCGGTTTCAGCATCTAAGTTGAAAAGTCCGTTGTTAACCTTATTGGTTTACCCCTGAATGTAATCTTTCTCTTTTCTCTTATAGCTTTTAATATTTTCTCTTTGTTCTGTATATTGGATATCTTCATAACAATGTGTCTTGGCGTTGGTCTACTGTGATTTTGTGTGCTCGGTGTCCTGTATGCATCTACAATTTGTATATCTGTTTCCTTTTTTATTTCTGGAAAGTTTTCTATATTTATTTCATCTAGTAGATTACTCATTCCCCTGGTTTGAATCTCTATCCCTTCCTCTATCCCAATGACTCTTAAATTTGTTTTTTTTATATTATCACATATCTCTTGTATGTTTCTCTCGTGATTTTTAACCAGCCTATCTGAGTTGGCTAGACTCTTTTCCAGATGATATATTTTGTCTTCATTATCTGACGTTCTGGCTTCTACTTGCTCCAGTCTATTAATGATACTCTCATTTGAGTTTTTAATTTGGTTTATAATTTCCTTCATTTCTAAGATTATTGTTTGGTTCTTTTTTATAATCTTTATCTCCTGATAAAGATGCTTAACTTCTTTTTTATCTGTTTATGTAATTCATTCTCAATATGTTCTTTGGCTGCTTGAATTTGCTGTCTCGTATCCTCTTTAAGGTTCTGTTCCATCTGTCTCAGGTGTTCCATGAGTTCTTTATATGACCATTTTTCTGGTGACTCTATATCCTCCTGAATATTTAGGCTGCCCTGCATTGTTTGCTCTCCTTTTCTTCCTTGCTTTTTCATGCTATTCATATTGTTTCTTGTTCTGTTTTACTGCTGAGTTACTGTTTACTCCTATAAATTTATTTGATGCTTGGAGGAAAGGTATTAGAAGGGATGGGAAGAAGTCACTAAAGAGAATGAGAGTAAGCAGGTAGAATTCAAGGAAGGGGGAATAAGAAAATTGAAAAGAAATGTAAAACAGAAGAAAAGAAGGAAAGAAAAAAATAGAAAATTAAAAAGAATTTAAAGAAAAATAATAATAGTAGAAATGAAAAATGAAATTAAAAAATAGAATAAAATAAAATAAGATGTGTTTAAAAACATTAAAAAGACAGCAAAAAAAACAATTTATAAATGCAGTCCTAGAGTTCGATTAACTGCTCTTCCAGTAGCTATGCCCACCGGTCCAAGTTTCTCCTCTCAGTAGGCGGGAATCAATCACTGTGCAACAGTTCTTCCTCCTGGACTGGGCGGGTCTCCACTCCTGCTGTTCGCCGTGTGGGCGGGGCCTTTCGCAGAGCTGGTCAGGGGTCATTTGCAGCACCGGGCTGGCAGGTGGGGGGTGGTCATCTGCAGCTCCAAACCGCCAGAGGAGGTTCACAGAGTCGGGCCGGCGGGGCCGGGGAAGGAAGCGCCCTCTCCCCCACTCACTGCAAGTGTGTAGGCAGTGGCCGCTTGGCGGCGGCCGGTGGCAGTTCACAGAGCCGGATGGGGGGGGTTCAGGCAGGCAGTGCCCGTCCCCTCGTTCGCTGCAACATTTGGGCAGCGGGCATTTGGCTGTAGCCCATGGCCGCTCACAGAGCCTGGCCGGCGAGGGCCCAGGCAGGCAGCGCCCGCTCCCACTTTCCCCACAACGTGTGGGCAGCAGCCGTCCGGCGGCCGGTGGCGGTTCACAGAGCCAGAGCGGGGGTGCACCCTGGCAGGCAGCGCCCGTTCATAAGTTTGCTGGAGCGTGTGGGCGGCGGTTCACAGAGCCGGGCCTGCCCGCAGGGGCCCAGGCAGGCAGCGCCCGCTCCTTAGCTCACTGCACCATGTGGGCCGCTTGTCTGGCGGCGGCCAGCGTCGGTTCACAGAGCCGGGCCTGTGTGGGCCCAGGCAGGTAGCGCCTGTTCCTAAGTTTGCTGCTATGTGTGAGTAGCAGCCGGCCGCGGTTCCCAGAGCCAGGCCAGCTGCAGCCCAGGCAGGCAGCACCGCTCCTATGTTCACTGCAACGTGTGGGCAGCAGCCATTTGGCAGCCCCGGCGGGACTGTGCCCCTGCTCTGCGTTGCCGAGATTCAGTAGTCTGTGACAACCTGACACCTCCAATTAAACTTACTAGTTCCCGGTAGGTCTCCTTTCAGTGGAATTTTGCTTGAAGTTTGTCAGCAGGACGCATGTAGATGTATTAATGAGTCTCTCTGATCCCCTTACCATGGAGGCATTGAATGTCCTGCCTCTTCGTCGGCAGCCATGTTGGGTCTCCGGGGGAGAATCATTGGTGAAGCTTTTCCCACCTGTGGGCAGGGGCTGGGACTCTTCATTAGAGTCACCTCACTTGGACAGTTTCAGCTCCATTCAAGAGTTACATGGAATCCAGAACATCACCAGAGACTTGGTATCTTCAGGAAAACAGTTGGCTGGCATCAGCCCTTTCTTGCTTATCTAGATAAAGAGAGATTAGTTTTGAGATAAGAAAGGAACTCTTGTCAGATGTTTTTAAATTCTAACAATATTTGAAGAATCTCAGCTCTGGCTAGCATTGTCCGCCTCCCCTCCAGGCAAGCTTTGCCGTTTGTCCACCCGGCAAGAGCACTCCTGGACTAGGGACTTCGCTCTTACTGCCTCTTCCCACTGATGCTCGCGTCCTGACATCCTTACTATATGACTGAACCTGAAAGGCTCTCTTGGTCACCTGCTTAACAAGCACCTGCCCAACCCAACCACTTGTTGCCCTTTAAGACTTGGTTACCCCCTCCCAACCAAGCACATTATACACTGTGGCATTTCTGTCTCCTGATTTCCACCCTAATAGAATACAACTGTATCCCTGGGGCCTGGGAAGTGCTCAATGATGATTTTTTTTTGAAGAAACACATTTCCTTCATATTAAAATATATTATGGAAGAGAACCTCAGAAAATTTCCCTGTTATATACACTGGCCACTATTTTCATGATTGAGGGCCCTCAAATTAATTAGGTCACTAAGTCTCTCTACGATTGATTTCTTCAGTTATGTGGGATTCGAATAACATGATCCCCAACAGTTATGAGAACTAAATTATACATGGGAATTGTGCCTGGCTCTAAGAAAGTACATGTGAATGTTCACTACTGTTATTAACAATTTATTTTCCTGTAGTGATGGATGCGAATCATGGAAAAATGCAACAATTTTCAGGTAGACAACACTGCCTTCACTTGGGGCCACACCTAGAATGTCCAGTTCCTGGCTACCTGCTTAGTCTGAGTTGTCATGGGAGAGCCATCCTATGGGTAACTAGGCACTTCTCCTTCCTCAGTATATTCTATGAGGTTCTTGGGCCATCACCAGTGCCAAGAAGGTTCAGACAGTGCTCAAAGATAGTAGTCCAGCCTGGGATCACACAAGGCTTCTGATCCCTAGGACCATCAGGGCACTCCAGGAGCCAGGATTTGAACAGAGAATCAGCTTCAAAAAAAACAACATTTAAGGGGAGAGAAGATGGTGGATTAGAGGAAGGATGCACTTCCCAACAGCTCCTCAACACCAGACTTACAAAGTGGAAGCCTACTCCTCAGTGTGCTAACAACTGCTACCTACCTCCTACCTCTCCTCTGGTGGCATTTTTAAAAATATTTCAAACTTTTTCTCACCTTTCCAGACTATTTTCTGGAAAAAAAGTGGATTAAATTTCAGAAAAAGATCATAAAAACTGATTATTAAAATGTTCAATTAACTACAAAAAGGTCCAAGGACTAAATTAAGAGAGCAAATAGAGGAGATAAAAAACCATTTCAATAAGGAAATAGAAATGCTAAAATGAAACTAAACAGAATTCCTGGAAATGAAATATATAATAAATCAAATAAAAAAACTCACTTAAAAGCATCATCAACAGATTAGATTGCATAGAAAACATAACTTCTGCCTTGAAAACAGAACCTCAGGCTTGAAAGACAGGATACATAGACTCAAGTACACAAAATACACTAAAGAGAAAAAGATTAGAACATGACCAGAATATAAAAGAATATGGAACAAGATCAAGAGACCAAACCTGAGAATCATTGGGATAGAAAAGAACATGGAGATATAAGCTAATAGAATTAAGAACATTTTCAATTGGATAATCACAGAAAACTTTCCTCATGTCATAAATGAGATAGACATACACATACAGGAAGCACACAAGACCCTAAATAGACTTATCAGATGAGATCCTCTCCAAGACACATCATAATTAAAATACAGAATACAAGGAAAGACTATTGAAAGCTGCAAGAGAGAAACTTAAGGTCACATTAAGAGGCAAACCAATAAGGCTCACTTCTGACTTCTCAACTCAGGCACTAAAATCAAGGAGGACCTGGAATGAGATATTCCAGGCTCTAAAAGAAAATAATTGTTAGGCTGGGGATATAACTCAGTTGGTAGTGTGCTTGCCTTGCACACACAAGGTCCTGGGTTCAATCCCTAGCAACACACACACACACACACACACACAAACACAAAGAAAGAAAAAATAATTGCCAATTAAGATTGCTCTATCCAGTAAAACTCTCTTTCATATTTGATGGAGAAATAAAAACTTTCAATAACAAGGATAAACTAAAAGAACAGTTGACAACCAACCCATCAAAACAAAGAATTATCAAAGATAAACTGCACACAGAGGAACTCAAAAACAAATCCCCCAACTTCCAAATAGATGATCAATAGAAGATCAATCATCTAAATGAGAGGACAGAATCAAATATAACTAAAATTTAAAATGAAAACAAACTATAAACACATATTCATAATAACACTGAACATAAATGGCCTTGACTCACAAATTAAAACACACATATTAGCATAATGGATTAAAAACCAAAATTCAATGATATTCTGTTTGCAAGAGATTCATCTTATAGGCAATGACACCCATAGGCTGAGGGTAAAAGAGTGTAAAAACATACTCCTTGAACATGGATTCCAAAAACAAGCTGGAGTAGCTATTCTCATATCTGAAAAAGCTGATTTCAAGTAAAAAATAATCAGAAGAGACAAAGAAGGCAATTACTTCCTGGTAAAGGGAATGAGCCAACAGAAAAATATAATGATAGTAAATGTGTATACCCCAAATGTCAATGCACCCCATTAGATTAAAAATATATTCCTTGACATTAAATTCCAGGTAGACCCCAATACAAAAATGCTGGGTGATTTCAACACACCCTTATTACCAATAGAAAGGTTATCAAAGCATAAAATCAATAAAGACATTTCCTACTTATATAATACTATAAATCAAATGGACCTAAAAGATATCTACAGAATCTTTCACCCCAAAACAGCTGATTATATCTTCTTTTCAACAGCTAATGGAACTTTTTCCAAAATAGACCATATTCTAGGTTACAATATAATTCTTAGAAAGTATAAAAAATATTAATATAATCCCATGCATCCTATCATTCCATAATGGAATGACACTAGAAATCAGTAGCAAGAAAAATAATAGAAACCACATGGGGATTAAATAATACTCTTAAATAAAGAATGGATTTAAAAAAGAAACAAAAGAAGAAATTAAGAAATTCTTAGACACAAATAAAAATAAAGTTACAAATTACCAAATCTCTGGGACAGTATGAAAGCAATAGTAAGAGGAAAATTCACTGCATTGAAAGCCTGAAGTAAAAAAATAGAGAGATTCCAAACAAATAAGCTTATGTTCCACCTGAAAACCTAGAAAGAGCAAACTAACTCCAAAATCAGAAGATGAGAAATAATAAAGATCAAAGCCAAAATTATTGAAAGTGAAAATAAAGAACAAAATATATGATCAATACAACAAAGAATTAGTTCTTCAAAAAAGTTTAAAAAAATAAGATTGATAAACCCTGAGTTCTGTCTTTGGCTCAGCCTGCTTTGCTATCTTGCTTCCTAGCAAAGGATTATTTTCCATGCAAGTACTCTCTAACACCATGTAGTAATTAATATGTCCTCAAGTAATGATTAGCAAGTGAGGTGCACACTACTTCAAAACAAAAATAAAGGTCTCTGTGCTTAATTATATTTCTATAATTAATGAAATTGAAACAGATCTTACCTACCAGACATGCTTTCAGAACTGTTTTCAGTACTGTGGTCGTCTCCTCAATAAGGCAGGGCATGCAAACAGTGAATAAAAAGAAGAAGCAACTATTTGTTCTAAAATTGTGCAAATTATAAAAATAGATCTAAAACTAACCAGTTTCTTCTTTTAAACCTTTCTCATTGGGTCCAAAAGTAGCCTGTTTTAGTTTTTCTAGTCTGTTAGACTTATTGTTCTAGGGAATGGGTAACTTGAATAGGTTGAATATGGGATCAAAGCATATCTTTGGCTGCAATACTAATTTCATTTGTGTATCACCCAAGTCCGCTTCAGCTTTAACTTGTTTCTATTCCTCCTGACTCACACACGGAAAGCTACTGTCTTCATTTTCAAATCTTTCACTCTTTCCATTTAACTATAGACAATGAGAACCAGGGATTGGCAGGAGCTACACAGAGGAAGGAAATGATTTGAGAAGACAGATGAGAACAATTAAAAAGCAGTTATAGCAGCCTGCTTTGAGGGCTTGCTGTGCCAGGTATCGTATATGTTTTGACACCTTTAGATATTTACTAATTTTATCTATATTATGTGTTTGTACATATGTATGTATTTTACACATATTTAATTTGCATATACTTATGTAAATGCTTTAACCATATTTACTCATTAATCCTCGAGAATATCTAATGCTCTAAGCTGAGACTGATAAGTTTCTATACACAATCCCTACGGCCCCCACCACCCTCCCTAAGTGGTAGAGTGATTTCAACTTAGACAGGCTGGCTTTAACCTGACTCTTAAGCATGTCCTTACACTTACAAATAATTCAGTCCAAGGGAGTTGATGACTGACAGATCTGATATGAGGAGGAGGAGAGGGGAAGCAGGAGGCCTATTGCATCCATGAGCTAATTCCTGAGAGGATAGTGACGTATTTACTATGTATGGGCAGGTGCTAGGAAATTAAGGTGTTAAGATTTGGCTTTGGTCCTTGGGGGCTGGAAACAAAGAGAAATGTATCTCAACCTTGGCGGCACAGCTTTGTAAACACACCCATGTCTGAACCCTGCCCTTCCTTAAAGGCTTGATAATAAACTGGCCTGTGGTACCTGAACATCAGACTTTTTTTTATAGGTCCAAAAATGTTTGTAGTGTGCAGCCGGGGCTGAGAATCACTAGACCAGAATCTGTCTTAATCATATCTCTGGTCTGCAAACTTGGACCCTTCCATGATCATTGGACAAATCATTCCTCCAGAAATTTGTAAATGCATTCCCATTGCCGGATAATCCTTCCCAAGACTCCACCTCAAAAGCTCCAGAGGGACTGGGAGCTTAGTGGTAGAACTCTTGCCTAGCATGTGCAAGGCCCTAGGTTCAATTCCCAGAACTGAAACAAACAAACAAACAAAAAGCAGTACCAATGTCACTTTGATGAAATCCACCCTCCCAGCCATGAGTTTAATGGCTGACCCATCATAGAGCCATTGCCAAACTTAAGAACTGACACAATGCTTTCAAAGGGAAAAATGAATACCTTCTCCTTTCATTTTGGCTTTCTGGTGGAAAACCTAACAGGAAAACTATACTATTTTCTTGCTACAAACTGGATAATTTGTACAAATTTATTTGGGCATTTAACAATATCAGTTAAAGACTTACATGAGCTACAGTCTTCTGAAGTGTCCAAATTGGGGCTAGGGCAATTTAAATTTTCAGAAGAAAATAAAAATGTAAAAGTATGAATATAAGAATACAATGAAAAAAAATTATTTCCCTTTTTTTTGTAAATCCACCAAGCCAATAATAATAAACATAATCTCCTATCAATGAAATTACCTCTAGGCACAAAGCAGCCTTGCCTTTTAGACAGGTGCTAGCTACCACTGGCAAGGGATCAAGAAAGATTTAGACCAAGAAGCCTTAGGCAGTTCCCACCTAGACGGAAATGAAAAGCCAATCATCCAAGTTTACGTGGGGATTAGTCTCCTACTAATCCATCAATTTTGCACCTTGATTTTACTTACTTTAAAAACTGAAATTAATCTCAGTATACACTGTGAGATTTATTTGCATAAAGAATCCAAAAATAAAGTTTACTCCAGTGGAACAAACTGCAGTTGGTGAACTAAAAAATACCCTAATCCCTCTTTCTAAACAAGGGGGTGCTCATGCAGGTGACAGTTGCAGCGAGCTGAGCACATTTTGTTCTGTGCACTTTTCTGAAAATGAATTAAATTTTGCAATATGATTGGTTTAAAAGCTCTTAATGCTTCAAGAGACTTCTGAAGGATGTCTAAGGGAATTCTCACAAGCATCCAGGGCACACATAATTGAATGTCAAGGGTTTAATGCCCCCTCCAAGTTAGAATAAATTGAATATATCTTTAAAATAAAATAAAAGAACTTTTGGTGTGTGTGTTTAAGAGATTACTGAAATTTGTAATTTCATTGTAATTTCATTCAGCAATCTCATTGCTGTAAATTCCTAATTTACAGCAATGAGATTGTGTACAGGATATAATAGCTCCAGCCCAAGCCTCTTACTTATTTTAAACTGCATCAATAAGTAAAACTCCATATTAATTTTTCACACACCTATTCATACTGTAAATAAAATGAAACTCTTGCCACAATTAACAAACAACCTGAAGGATACCCAGGGATAACTGAGGGAGGCCTGAAGGACAGCGCAGCAACTTTCACTCCAAACACAGGTTGTCTTCCTGGCCGGGCAATGAGGGTTCCTCCCAAGAGGACACAGAGCCCAGGTGGAGATAAAGCAGGAGCGTGGGCACGGGGAGCAGCAGAAGGGGTGAGGGGCAAACACAGGTGCAAAGCCCAGGATGTGTCAGGAGGCCCTGGGGCAATGCCTGTGCCAGAAAGGGAAACCCATCTCAGAAGCAGGAAAGAGCCCTTAACCACCATGAAGCAGGTCCCCTGAGGAAGAACTAGAAGCCTATCTCACCTCAGGGTGGCTATGCACAAGCAACCTAATGACAAGCTTCAGGTAATAAAAGCTGTGCCACCCAGAACCTAGGGTTCCCAATTCTCAAGGTCTACTTGCTCTATTCTATTGGTATTTGGCATGGATTACTTGTCATTTATGTGTTCATACCTGGAACCCGTCAACCAGAAAGGAAAATGCATCAAAAGACAAGGGGAAATCTCAATTTGTAATAACCAGCAGCAGACCTAAAATCTATTGAGCAAAGAATATGCCAGAAATGTCTCATGAGACTGAGACATACCACTTGCCTGGCTCCTAGGACTGGACTTTGGAAAAGCCTCTGTATGCTGCCCCAGGGCTGCCTACCTAGCCACAGTCCTTCTCTTTCCCTCCCTGGTTTCCAGTCATTGAGCTGAGTAGGCACTCACCCCAGTACCCTTCCCACAAGGAAGCTCAGGGCAAACACACTGCCTTCTCACCTCATTTCAACACAAAAGAAATCCTCATTGGACTAGACATCAGATCCTATGGCACCAGGCTGAGGACAGACACATAGCAGGAGCCTGCCTCTGACCTGGGATGGTGTCTCATCATCTGCCTCAGATCAATCAAACACTAGTCTTATTAATGACCTGATCAGATTGCACCAAGTGGGACACACGTAAGCCGGCTAAAAACAGCCCTCCACACACAGAGGGCACTGTCACTAATGTGACAACATTGCTCCAGAAGTCCATGAAGAAGGCAAAACCTCTAGCATTGTTCACCAAGAGCTGCTAGAGCAGAAAGGAAACTCCTATATTCCAACCTGAGTCAAAATTCAAGTGGTCTTGTGAACATTCCAGTCCTACCAGCCACAAACTCATCCAAACCCCAATTCGAACCCAGGATCCCTGTCTTTTATAAGCCTTAACACTTGCTGTTCATTGTTGACATTGGACAATCTGAATGTTTCTGGCAGGAACTGCTTCCTGGGTGGCATAAAAAAGGTCAAGCAGCCACAAAGGACTCCAGGCCTACAATACAAGGACGGGGAAGATAAGATCCACCTTGCTTTCCCAAATCCGGCTAAAATCTTTGATGAAGATGATACATGTAATTGGGAATTTCTTAACTTTTCTCACTTTTACCCTTGTAGATCTTACGTCCCAATTACAAATACTTCTGTTAACCCTCTCAATCGAAAAAAAGACGGTGGGGGTGATCTACATAGGCAAGGTCTACTTGCTCTATTCTATTGGTATATTTCACTCCCTGGGCCCTAATGGAGCCTGGTACTTGGGTGCTTCTGGCTGAATCACCATGATGGTGACTATTACAGAGAATGCTATTAGGACTACAGGATGCAGAAATAATAGTTCTTGAAGTTCTGTAAATTGCAGAACAGTATTTTTACATTAGAATTAATATTTTTCCTAATATTGCTCCTTTTGGTTGAAAAACTAGATCAGAAATTTAATAATCCACATTTTTTTTCTTGAGATGAGGAATACTCACTGCTGTTTCCAGGAAGAATGCCTTGTGAGAAAGCCACAAGCTCATTAAATACACAGACATCCTCAGAACAAAAAGAAAGTGGAATAATTGATCTGCATAGAAACACAAATTTTAATTCCTTTAATGAATATATACTAGCTCCATTTTTTTTTTCTATATGTTCAGCACTATTCTCAGTTCTAAAACCATGATAGTAGACAGAAATCAAGAAGCCAGACTTGGTGGCACTTCAGGAGGACTCCACATTTGAAGCCAGCCAGGGCCCCTTATCTAAACCCTGTCTCAAAATGTACAGAGACGGGTGTGCTGGGGATGTAGCTTAGTAGTAAAGTGTAAATGGGTTTGATCCCCAGAACTGCCAAAAACCCTCACAAATATCTTGTTTTACAAAGTACATAATCAAACGAAGTAGAAATTATTAAAAATTTTTAAAACAGAATTAGAAAGAAAATAAACACAGAGAATTAGTGGTGGCATCTTGGGACATCAGGTAGGATGCCAGAGAGTGTTTGGGGAAAGCCCCTGCAGAGAGCTATCAGCTGAGCAAGTGGCGTATATCACACAGTATTTAGAAGTGCCTGATAATCAGGTGAAGAACAAGTTCAATTTTCAATTTATTACTTTAGGATAGAAGAAACCCCTGTCTTGTCAAAGACTCCGAACCCCTCCCGTCCCTTTGAAAAAGTCCATCCTTCTCCAGGCTGCCTACCTGTCCGAGTCTAGTGGGCAGAGTGAGCAGGCTTTCAACTTCCTGCCACAGAAGTTATCAGGTAGGTGTTTCCCTTCATTTACACCAGGTAATTATCATAATGACCTCCAAATAGACTTTCAAATGCATCATCTTCACTTTTTAAAAATATTTTTATAACTTTATTTTATTTATTTACTTTTTATGTGGTGCTGAGGATGGAACCCAGTGCCTCACCCGTGCTAGGCAAGTGCTCTACCACTGAGCTACAGCCCCACGTCTTAACTTTTGTGCATTCTGAATTCCCTATTTTAGTTCCTTTGTGAGCTGTACATTTTTAAAGAAATCTACTGCTTTTTAAAATGCATTACATAACGAATTTCATGGTTGCATGGGACCACTGAATAATTTCTTTTAACAACCTGAGTTGACTAAGAAAGATGATTAGGAAGTTACTGGAAAGATACTCACATTTAAATTTACATGGGTATATATTAAGACTTTTTACCAATCAATGACAACACATATTTAAATTATTTTCTCTAACTAAAATAATCTAATTCAGGGTTTTTATTTTTGTTCAGAAATAAAATATTCATCTTAAGAAAAATAATTATTTACTTTTTAATTGTTTTGTGTAAGTGAAAGATATTTATTTCAGATGTTTAGCTGGAAAAGATTATATATATATTCAAGGTATATATTATGTAATGTATATACTGTGTAATGATTACCAGTGAAAGATATTTTAAAAATAAAAAAGTTATTCTACTTTGCAGTGAGACATTTAAAGATTGACACACAAATGAACAAACAGTAAATTGCAAGCAATACTGAATTGATTGATACACAACAAAGGTAACATTTTGTGTTTTTCATTTTACATATGATTCCATAATGCCAATAAATTTGAAGCAGGCAATAGGCTTCTTTGAATTTGCACAATTTTATGGAATTACCATCAATTTCAGCACTCCATGCCTTTCTCAAGATGTTATATTTCCCAGCTTATTTTGTATGTCAAATATGTGGGGGTGAGAACATATTAATCTATAGGAACTAGGAGGTCACTCTGTATGGTGACATCTATGAGACACACAATGCCCAACACACACACACACACACACACACACACACACACACACACACCACTGCAAAGTACAACACAAGCAGCACTGAATATTGAGTATTAAAAAAATGCACTTGGAGACCCCACCTGGAATTCCCATTTTCTGGGGTGAGGTTTGAGGACAACCCTGGAGTCTGGGGACACTGAGCAGAGTTGAGACAGAAGCAAAGTTGAAACCCCCAGGTCCAGGTAGGGTTGGGCACATCTGCACTCCTTTGTTCCCATCTGCTCTGCCAAGAGCCTGGTCACCTGATCTGCATACAACATCTACACAGCCAACCAAGTTCTTTCCTTCCTGGCTCTG
This sequence comes from Ictidomys tridecemlineatus, assembly GCF_052094955.1. Lineage (NCBI taxonomy): Eukaryota > Metazoa > Chordata > Mammalia > Rodentia > Sciuridae > Ictidomys > Ictidomys tridecemlineatus. The sequence goes on along the minus strand of NC_135483.1, from coordinate 137,421,482 downwards.
GAGTCAACATGATGAGGATCAATGTAAACTTTAATGGTCTTTTTCTACAGCTAAAAAAAAGAGGGAGAAACAATTCAGAGAAAAAAGCACCCCTCTGGTACTAAGGGTAGAATGAGTGAAGCCACACACACACTTCTGGCTCCCAATCCTTGCCAAACTATCCCCACCAGCCATCAGGACCCAAGTTCCACATTAGCAGTAAGGTGAAGGTTTACTGGACCATTGAGAACTTGCCAAACAGAGCAGACTTCCAAACTGAGACAAGAAACCACTAGAGGAACCTCTGACTGCTGTGCCTAAATTGAACCCACCACAATCCAGGAAGGTCCCTGTGTCATTGTACAAACTGTACACAGCATAGAGTGGAAAATTTGCACAAGGACACTCAAGAAATTATCAGGGTAAAAAAGGGAGCTCCTCCCCAGCCTCCCAGGTCCAATGTTTCAGAGGAGGGGCACCAGAAGCTACTGGGCCACTCACCTGCTAACAGGACACCCCTTCTTCCTTCAGATATACCTAGCACCTTGGACCACACCCAGGGAGTTCAGGCTAAGAAGGACAGCCAGCTTCTAGTTACTGGAACTAGGTGGCCTTTCGTTTATATTGAGAAATTTTTTAAATGAAGTCACAGGTTGCTTCACAATGGAGACAGGTGGTGAGAATGTATTGCTAGCAATTTACTTGTCTGAATATCAGAGCACATATTTACACAAACTAAGACAGCCATGATGTCATTAGGTGATACAGAAATGTCGATATGCAGTGTAAGACTCATACAAAGAACATTACATTCCTGAATACCTAAAATTAACTATCATCATATCATATTTGCTTCAAATTTCCTTTAAAAGAAGAAACATAAACACTATTTCACATTATACTCTTCCAAACACCTCAGTCCCAGTTGGGCCTAGCATATGAATATCAGGGCCTTGATGGGCATGCTCAGTTCATTATTTTATAATTTTCTAGGCACATACTTGAACACAAGAACAACATAAGGTTCTGTATATGTGGGAAATTTAGAAAAGGGTATATATTTTATGTACTTTGCAGTTTTGCTTCCATGGATTTTGGAACTTATGCAAAGATTTGGGTGATTCCCATCAATGCTTTCCTTCCGTTATCCATTGTAACAAAATGATCATATGAACACAGATGCTACATGAAAATGCAGTCTGTGACTACTGAACTCTGTGGGTACAGGAGCCTGGGGTTACTGGGTGGGTCTTGATACAGGGATGTGCCAGAGTGCCTCCATGGTGCCATTCCAGAACAAGCACACCAAAGCAAGTTAGGATTGACCCACTATCTCCCAACCCCTGATTCAAAAGACTGGTCACTTTTAAAAAATCTCAAGGGTAAAACGGTACTCAATATTTGTTTTAACTTGACAATATAAATCAGAAAGCATAACACAATTTCTTTATTAAAATGAATGCTACATGCAATCCTTTTATATGGGAGGACTAACATTTCCATTAGAAAATGAGTATTATGGGCTGGGGCTGTAGCTCAGTGGTAAAGCACTTGCCTAGCAGGCATGAGGCTCTGGGTTTGATCCTTAGCACCACATAAAAATGAACAAAAATAAATAATTTTTTTTGAAGTAAATGGGTGTTATGATATAGCCTAATGTAAGGATGGACTTAGGCCTCCTAAGCAACTCCATTTTAAAACTCCACTTTGAAACCTGCAATCTCACCAGGCATGTGTATGGAGCCCTCCAACATGGTCATCAGACATAGCCTGACATAAATAAGTCACTTCTCACCACCCTGACAAACTCAGAGTGAAGTCTCTGTCATGTTGCCCTCACCCTGATAAGGGTGAGAGGCAAGAAAATCAGGGAGGGAACCACCAGACCAGATGCCTTTACCTCAGGACGAGTGTCGTCACTGAGAAATCTGGTAGCAGCTGATAGGGATTGAAAGGGTGGCCAGAAGCCCCAAAATTTAGTATAAATGATGGAGCAAATGAACAGACATTCAGCCAGCTGACACTGATGTCCACATGCCAGAGAGCCTGATGAGGACCAAAACTGATATCCCAACTCTTCTCATCCTTTGCCTGATCCTCTGCATCATCCTCACCACTCTCAAACTCTACAGCCACATCTTGACCCTAGTGAGAACTGCAACTTCTCTCTACGACCCTCTCCTCAACCAGCCATCAGCTCCACCCCAGGAGAAACCTCCCCTGGTTCCTGACCTAATCTCCAGGGTCTGAGTGAATGTGCATCTGCTGGACTTACAGCTTGAGACTTTAGATCTGGCACTTGAGCTTAGCACACAGAAGGAATGTCTGTCATGAGTCTGTCATGATTAAGTGTGTTTGCAGTGCTTAGAATTAACCTAGAATTGTGTGCTGTGGATTGATTATTGCAGTGCCTAGCATTAAGGATTGTCATTTTCTTGATAAAGAACCTATAGAGTAAAATTGTATTGAGTGCTTTGAATGAATAAAGCATTGAAAAGGGCAGAAGCATGTGGACATTCTTTATTTCTCTCCATCAACACGTAAGTCTCACCTTTGCCCATCACGACACCTATGAAACAAACATTTAGAATATTAATTAAATAACTCATAAATATTATTGGTTAAAATCTAAAATATATACAAATCTTTTAAAATAAACTGTATAATAAATATTTTTAAATATAGCGTTAAGAATGGATAATTTCTCAGGACAAAAACTAGTTTAAAATATAGGCTGAGGCCCCCATGCCCCACCTCCAGAGAGGAACTCCATTTCTACACAGAGAGGAACCCCACGCTGTGGTTCCCTACACCAACATGTGGCAGCACCCAAAGCAACTCCCTCTTGGGACCCTGCAGCCACTGCCATAGCCCTTCCTACATAGTAATTTCCACTGTGGGACAATGAACAGGGCCAGGAGGCAGCTGCCCATTGCAGCTCCAACTATAGTGTGCCATCATCAAACAGGCCACCCAACACCATCATGCAGCCCATCCTTCCATCCCCATCTTGGGACATCTCCAATGCCTTATTGGGTTACCTCCGCTGCCACCTCTGCCACCTTTAGTTGGGGCAGATTCTATCTTGGGACACTGACTGAGGCCTGAAAGCCCAACAGCAAGGTACCTTCAGGCTTGACGCTACTGCCACCACCAACTAGGGACGTGGATGCTTCCGTCTAGAGACAACAACCATGCCCTGAAAGACCATTACCAAGGTCCTTGTGGGCCCAGTAGAGGTATCCCTACTAGGTGTGCTTACAGTCACCATCCTGTTGCAGAGGCAACAGGGACTCTTGCATAGGTTCACCTCTCTCTCCCTTTTTAAAAAAACCTTTATTTTTTAGTTTTTTAAGTGGACACAATATCTATATTTTACATTTATGTGGTGCTGAGGATCGAATTCAGTGTCTCAAGCATGCTAGGCAAGCACTCTACCACTGAGCCACAACCCCAGCCCCTCTCCCTTTTTTTTCTCCTGATAACAGCCAACTTCTTTTGATTCCCCCTTCACTCATCCTATAATCCAATACCTCCATATTCTCACATTCTATCTTATAAACATCACAACCTACCTTTGCCCTCTCTCTGTCCACCACTAGAAACCATAAACCTTTATGCAAACTTACTGGATTTATGGTAGAAGATAACCATACTTGTCATTTCTGTTTATAGCAGCAAAACTGTGTCTAAATAGAAGCTAATTGATTTATGGCTGCATATTAGTTGCATTGGGTGCTGTAAACATTGACCTCGCCCTTAAAGGTGAGGTATTCGTAACCTGCACGGAAACTACAAGACTATAGGATAGAAACTGCAATACCTCAGATCTGCACTAAAAGAGAGGAAGACACAGAGACAACATGAAAAAACAAGGGAAAAAATGCCCCAAACAAACCAAGATATTATAATAATAGAATCCATTGACAGCGCAGTATTTGAAATGACAGAGGAGTTTAGAAGGTACATAATTGAAGGTCTGGGTTGAAAAATCTGCTGATAATTAAAATTATCTGCAAATTAAAGAATGACCTAAGAGAGCAAATACAGGCAAAAATTGATCACTCCAACACTGAGATAAGAGAGTAAATACAGGTAGCAAAAGATTACTTCAAGAAAGAGAGATTTTGAAAAAACCAAACAGAAATCTTGGAAATGAAGGAAACAATAAACCAAATAAAAAACTCAACAGAAAGCATTACCAACAGACTAGTTCATTTGGAAGACAAACCTCAGACAATGAAGACAAAAGATACAATCTGGAAAATAGAGTTGACTATACAGTGAAGATGGTAAGAAACCATGAACAAAATAGTAATAATTACGAGATAACAGCAAAAGACCAAATCTAAGATTTATCAGGATAGAGAAAGGCACAGAGTTTCAAGCCAAAGGAATGTACAATCTCTTCAATGAGATAGTATCAAAAAATTTCCCAAACATGGAGAATGAATTGAAAAATCAAATGTAAGAGACTTACAGGATACCAAATGCCCAAAATCACAATAGGTCTATAGTAAAGCACATTATGAAAATGATAATATACAGAATAAGGTTAGAATTTTAAAGGCACAAGAAAGAAAATCAGATTACATATAGGGGGAGAACAATTCATATCAGCAGATTTTTCAACCCAGACCTTCAAGGCCAGGAGATCGTGGAACAACATATACTAAGCTCTAAAAGAAAATGGATGTCAAAGAATTTATATCCAGCAAAATTAAGCTTCAGAGTAGATGATAAAATAAAAGCCTTCCATGATAAACAAAAGTTAAAAGAATTTACAGCAAGAAAGCCTGCACTACAGAACATTCTTGGAAAAATATTCCATGAGGAGGTAATGAAAAACTGCAATGAAAATCTTCAAAGCAAGGAACTACACTAAAGGAAAGGCCAATCAAAGAAGAAACCAAGTCAAGTTAAAAACCAAAAATAAACCAAAATGACCAAGAATATAAAATATATTTCAATAATAATCCTGAATGTGAATGGCCTAAACTCATCAATTAAAGACATAGACTGGCAGATTGGATTTAAAAAAAAAAACAATATGCTGCCTTCAAGAGATTCATCTCACAGGAAAAGACATCCACAGACTGAAAGTGAAAGGATGGGAGAAAATGTATCACTCACTTGGACCATGTAAACAAGCAGGGGGTTCCATCCTCATATCAGATAAAGTGGACTTCAAATAAAAGTCAGTGAAAAGGGATAAATAATGTTATCATATGTAACAGGACATAACAATCATAAGTATTTATGATATACATAGATGCCCCCAAATAATGAGGCATGTATGTATATCAAACAAACCCTTCTCAATTTCAAGAATCAAATAGACCATAGCACAATAATATTGGGTGACTTTAACACACCTCTCTCACCACTGGATAGATCTTCCAAATAAAAAAATCCATCTAGTCCCAGGCTTTACTTGGTTGGTAAACAAACAAACAAACAAAAAAAACTATAGAACTCAATAAAATAATCAATAATTTGGACTTAAAAAACATATAAAATATTGCATCCACCAACCAGTGAATACACTTTTTTCTCAGCAGCACATGGATCCTTCTCCAAAATAGACCATATGTTATGTCACAAAGCAAGTCTTAGAAAATACAAAAAAAAAAATAGAGATACTACCTGCATTCTATCTGACCATAAGGGAATGAAATTAAATATCAATGATAAAATAAAAAATAGAAGCTACCCCAACACTTGTAAACTAAATAATACACTATGGAATGATGCATGGATAACAGAAGACATCAGGGAGGAAATAAAAAAATTCTTAGAGGTAAACAAGAAGTCTAATACAACATATCAAAATCTCTGGAATACTATGAAGGCAGTGCTAAGAGAAAAGTTCATTGCATTAAGCTCATTCATTAAAAAAAGAAAAAATCAACAAATAAATGACTTGACATTATATCTCAAAGCCCTAGAAAAAGAAGAACAAACCAACACCAAAAGTAGTAGAAGACAGGAAATCAATGAAATTGAAGCAAAAGAAACAACTCAAAAAATTGACAAAACAAAAACTGGTTTTATAAAAATAGAAATAAAATTGACAAACCCTTAGCCACCCTAATGAAAAGGAGAGAGAAAATTCAAATTACTAAAATTTGTGCTGAAAAATGAAATATCATGACAGACACTGTTGAAATACAAAAGACAATTAGAAACTATTTTGAAAATTTATACTCCAGTAAAATAGAAAACCTCAAAGACACTGACAAATTCCTAGAGGCATATGATCTACCCAAACTGAACCAAGAGGACATTCACAATTTAAAGAGATCAGTTTCAAGCAAAGAAGTTAGAAGACGCCATCAAAAGCCTATCAACCAAATAAAGCCTGGGACCAGATGGATTTTCAGTCAAGTTCTACAAGACCTGTGAATAAGAATAAATACCAATACTCCTCAAATTATTCCATGAAATAGAAAAGGAGGGAACCCTTCTAAACTCATTCTATACCAAAACCAGACAGAGACACATCAAGGAAAGAAAATTTCAGACCAATAGCCCTGATGCCAAAATTGAGATGCAAAAATCCTCAATTAAAATTCTGGCAAATGGCATACAAAAACATATTTTGAAAACTGTGCACCATGATCAAGTGGGGTTCATTCTAGGCATGCAAGTTTGGTTCAACATATGGAAATCAATACACATAATTCATCACATCAATAGACTTAAAGATAAGATCAATTGATGAAGAGAAAATGTTTGACAAAATACAGCAACCTTTCATGTTCAAAACATTCAAAAAATTAGGGATAGTAGGAACATAACTCAACATTGTAAAAAGCTACATATGCTAAACCCAAGGCCAACATCATTCCAAGTGCCATCAAAAGCCTACCAACCAAGTAAAGCCAACATCATTTTAAATGGAGAAGAATGAAAAGCATTCCCTCTAATAACTGGAACAAGACAGGGATGTCCTTTCTCACCACTTCTGTTCCACATAGTTCTTGAAACTCTAGCCAGAGCAATTAAATGGAAAAAGATATTAAAGGATACAAATAGGAAAAGAAGAACTCAAACTATCATTATTTGCCAATGACATGATTCTATACTTAAAGGATCCAAAAAATTCCACCAGAAAACTTATAAAATTAATAAATGAATTCAACAAAGTAGCAGGATATAAAATCAATACCCATAAAACAAATGCATTTCTATACTTCAGTGATGAATCCTCTGAGAGAGAAATTAGGAAAGCGACCCCATGAAGAATAGACTCAAAAAAGAAAGAAAGAAAGAAAGAAAGGAAGGAAGGAAGGAAGGAAGGAAGGAAGGAAGGAAGGGAAAGGAAAGGAAAGGAAAGGAAAGGAAAGGAAAGGAAAGGAAAAGAAAGGAAAGGAAAGGAAAAGAAAGGAAAAGAAAAGAAAAGAAAAGAAAAAACTTGGGAATCAATATAATAAAAGAGGTAAAAGACCTCTACAGTGTAAACAGAGAACACTAAAGAAGACCTTAGAAAATGGAAAGATCTCCCATGCTCCTGGATAGGCAGAATTAATATTGTCAAAATGGCCATACTACTCAAAGCACTATACATACTTAGTGCAATTCCAATTAAAATCCCAGCATCATACCCTATAGATATAGCAAAAGCAATCATGAACTTCATTTGGAAAAATAAGCAAGCCAGAATATCCAAAGCAATCTTTGGCAAGAAGAGTGAAGCAGGAGGCATCACAATACCAAACCTTAAACTACACTACAAAGCTATAGCAACAAAATGGCATGGTATTGGTACTAAAACAGACATGTAGACCAGTGGTATAGAATAGAAGACACAGAGACAAACTGACATACATACAGTTATCTAATACTAAACAAAGGTGCCAAAAACATACATTGGAGAAAAGATAGCCTCTTCAACAAATGGTACTGGGAATAAGCAGCCTAACAAAACTAACCACCTATCTCTCACCATGCACAGAACTCAACTCAAAGTGGATTAAGAACCAAGGAATTAGACCAGAGATCCTACGCCTAACAGAAGAAAAAGTAGGCCCAAATCTTCATCATGTTGGATTAAGCCCTGACTTCCTTAACAAGACTCCTAAAGCACAAGAAATAAAATCAAGAGTTAATAAATGGGATGGATTCAAACTAAAAATCTTCTTCTCAGAAAACAAAACAATCAATGAGGTGAAAAGAGAGTCTACATTTTGGGAGCAAATTTTTGCCATACACACATCATATAGATAGATATAAAGGATATATAAAGAACTCAAAAACCTTAACATCAAAAAACAAATAACCCAATCAATAAATGGGCTAAGGAGCTGAACAGACACTTCTCAGAAGAAGATATACAACCAATCAACAAATATATGAAAAAAATGTTCAACATCTCTAGTAATTAGAAAAATGAAAATCAAAACTACTCTAAGATTTCATCTCATGCCAGTCAAAATGGCAGTTATCATATATAGTACACAGCCACATCAATGTTCAGAGCAGCACAATTCACAATAGCCAAACTGTGAAACCAAACTAGATGCCCTTCAATAAATGAATGGATAAAGAAACTGTGGTGTATATACACAATAGAGTATTACTCAGCAATAAAAGAGTGTAAAATTTTGGCATTTGCAGGTAAATGGATGGAGTTAGAGAATATAATGCTAAATGAAGTAAGCCAATCCCAAAAAACTAAAGGCCAAGTGTTTCCCCTGATAAATGGGAAGCTAATCCACAATGGGCAGGGGGAGAGGGGCGGTAGGGATGAGTGGAGGAGCTTTGGATTTGGCAAAGGGGAGGTGGGAAGGAGGTATGGGGAGTAGAAAAGATGGTGCAGTGAGACACTCATCATTACCCTAGGTACATGTATGATTGCACGAATGGTGTGCCCCTACTTTGGGTACAACCAGAGAAGTGAAAAAAATTCTGCTCCATTTGTGTACAATGAATTGAAGAGCATTCTGCTGTCATGTATAACTGATTAGAATAAATAAATAAATAAGTAGGCTGAGTTATTATAATCCATTTACAGCAAAAGAATTCCAAAAATATTCTATTTACATTTTTATAACTCCAACTCATATTCCATTTATATCTATAGGTTTAAATATATCTTAAATTGTGAAAACAAAATATTAGTGTTCTTTCTAAAATTGTTTTTACTAGACATCATTATATTTTCAAAAATTATGTTTAAGAGTTATGATTTTGCCCACTACACTGGAAATGCATTGCTTGCTACCGTGACCAAGTGGATCATGAACATTTAGCCATTTTGCAAGCATACATCTATGTGGTTCTGATCCACAGTGATGGTGGTTATCACAACAACTAAAACAGAAATTTCTTCTGAGTTCTCAGCACTAAGGAAAAATCTCCTACCACAGCAATCAAATTGAGTTGCTGGAACTATACACAAAAGCTGTCCTATGAGGCTTTCACTGAACTCCACCCAAACTTGGGGAAAATGGACTTCACACATGATTCTTAAATTCTGGCTGAGAAAGCCACAATCTAAGAGCTGCTCTCTGGCAGCTCAGGCAGAATCAAAACTTGTCAACTGCACAAATGCCACACCCACTGGGGCCTATGGGCAGAATGTGCTGAGGATCCTCAGGTGCTACTCCAAGTTCACAACACATCCCAGGTAGTGACCAGATAATTGCTCTAGGCAAACAAGGTGGGGATCTCTGAAGCAGGGAATTAGCTCCCTAGAGTGGCATTTCATTGATGAGACATCATGAGTGTGTTAACAAGATACTAGGCTGAAAATGGATATTGAGTTTTAAAATGTCCTTTAGGTTAAAAGCATAGGAATAGGATCTTGATAGAAGTTGATAGAATCTCCTGGAAGTTTCTTAGGAGGTTAGCCATTGGAAAGGGCTGACCAAAAGTTTTGCCACTCATTCCTCAATAGAGATAGATCCTTCTTGGTACAAAAAGATTGGATTGAATTTACCCACAATCTGTATGTGTTTGCATGTGTTTCAGTGGGTGTAGTTCACAAGGAACAGTTAACATATGTCAAGAATTATGTAAGCAACATTAAATTTTTGTTCACATATCATTGGTATATTTCAATTATTCCCTTAGAGTCCTATTCTAAAGCTAAAAGACATAATATTGAAGCAGAAGGAAAATAAAGAAATAATAGAGGGGGATGCTTTCTCGTGAGTAAGGAAGGATATCATAGGAAGAAGAGCTTTTGAACTAAATCAAGACCACTTGGAAAAAAAAAATCGACAGACCACATATACAAGTCATTCCTAGAACTCCAGGGAACGTGAGACCCAGGCTCTGCCTTCCAGCAGTCTGGGCGACCTACAGTATAATGCTCAAAGACTTGAGTCTAATCTGGGTGACTTAGTCTTCTCCAGAGCAAAGAAGGATTTCTATAATCAGTAAAGAGACACTAGAGCTCTATGGGGAAAAGGCACTAATTAACAAAAGGTGGTGAATATTATCATGCAGCCATTGAGAACCATGTGCGGAAGGGCCTCCATGATTGGAAAACTGAAGTCACAGTACTGTATGGACAAAGTTACTGCATGTCACAAACATCACATCTTCCTATACCAATGTAAGAAAAGGACTCGTTGAAGTAGGCCAGTGTGACCAGCACTGTAAGAGGGTCAGTGACACAACCACCAAGGACAGAGGATCTGGAGCGACTGAACCTGGAGCCACTGAACCTAACAGGACACCAAGGAGGCTCAGGCTTGCTCAGGTCACAATGTCAAGTCCTCATGGACCCTCTGCTCTGTACCAGGGAAGAGAACAGGGCAAGATACTGGAAAGACCCCTAAGAGGCTTCTGGACTAGGCTTCATGGGGGCATGGGTAGCCAGAGGAAAATGACATCAATGGCTCCCAGATAAATGTTGGCCAGAAATAAATGGACCTCCAAGGCAGACACATGTTAGAAGACCAAGTACAGAAACAGGTCACAATTTTGAATTCCACCTGTGTTATAGCAAGCATCAATGGAGAATTTTTATATTGTGACCTGTTAAGAGAATGAATGTTATACATAAGAATAAGAAAAATTAGATACAATACAATGATCTTGACATATCATACATTTGATTCAAATAGGGTATGAATTCTCATTTTCCACGTGTACAGATTGCAGGATCACGTTGGTTATACATCCATGTGTATACATACAGCAATCCTCATGCTCAGCTAAAATTTTAAAAAAATTTCTAGGTATTATACTTAATAAAAAAAATTAAAAGGGCTGGTTATGTGGTTAAGCCCCCACTCTGGGTTTAATCCTTGGTAAGAAAAAAAAAAAAAAAAAGGGAGGGGGCGCACTGGGATTGTGGCTCAGCAGAAGAGCACTCACCTCGCATGTGTAAGGCCCTGGGTTTGAGTCTCAGCACCACATAAAAATAAATAAATAAAGGTATTGTGTCCAACTACAACTAAAAAATAAAGATTAAAAAATTTATAAAAAAAGAAAAATTAGAAACAACTAATACTCAAGTAGAACCTAACCCATGACACTTCAAGTACTGAGGGCTAACAGTCTGACAGTGAACGTTATGGAGTGGGACACTCAAAAGAACTTAACTGTGGTTTGGCAAGAAAATGCTTCTGAGAATAAAGTGGGCTTTTCCACATGTTTGTCTTTAAGCAATATCATAACACAAGGCACTAAAACCGCCTTCCACACACAATCACAACATAATGCAAATGCAGCCTAACAACAGACTAGGCAAGGAATATCAATTTTGAAGATCAATGCTCTTTTGATCCAGCAATCCTTCCTAAGAACTCACCTAAGGGAGCAGCCAAGTGAACATAAAGAAACACAACGGAAGAAGCTCAATGCAGTGTCACTTGATTTTTTGAAACCTCTGGAAACTGCAGGACCCTTTGAGAGATGGGACATTAATTTTCTTTTCTTTTTTTTTTTTTTGTAGGTTCAAACAGCAATTCTTTTTTTTTCTTTTTTTTTTTTTTATTGGTTGTTCACAACATTACAAAGCTCTTGACATATCATACTTCGAACAATAGTTTCAAGTGAGTTATGAACTCCCATTTTTACCCCAAATACAGATTGCAGAATCACATAGGTTACACATTCACATTTTTACATAATGCCATACTAGTGACTGATGTATTCTGCTACCTTTCCTATCCTCTACTATCCCCCTCCCCCCATCTTCTCTTTCTATCCCATCTACTGTAATTCATTTCTCTCCTTATTTTTCTTCCAATTCCCCTCACAACCTCTTTTATGTAGTTTTTTATAACAATGAGGGTCTCTTTCCATTTCCATGCAATTCCCCTTTTCTCTCTCTTTCCCTCCCAAGAGATGGGACATTAATTTTCTTATTTGCTCCTACCATATTCCCTCAAGGCACAGAAAAATATGGATAATCAAAGAGTGCTGAAAAGATATAGATGACCTTTTTCTCTCGCAGTGCCAGGCACCAACCTCTTGTACTTTTAACCTCCACTTCTGTTCAACTCCCAGATGTTGCTGAGACATGGAGATTTTAAAAGCCTCATCGCCCTACAAGTAGGCAAAAATTACTCAGCAGACAAGAGTGACAGCAAGTTGCATGCAGATGCAGCACAGTTTGAAGCACTCTCTAGCCCTACTACCTCCCACATAGTGCCCTACATTAGAATAATCACAAGTCTCATGAAGAGGGAAATGCAACTTTCAGGAGTGAACACAGCTTTGGACAAGTGTGTGCCTGCCCATGGGGAAGTCACCACCGGAAGCAGAGCCACAGATAGTAACGATGATGAGGACACTGAGCACTTCAGATCTGAGCAGGAGAATGAAAGTAAAGAAACAAGAGGTGAAGGGAAGGATGCCTTGAAAAGTCTGAATCGAGGAAAGCAAAGACAGCTGCCGTTGGTGCTAAGGCTTCCATCTCACTCCACTCGAAAACTTGGGCTGATGGGACACACAGAACTAAAACCAGGAGGACTCAAGAGGCATTCAGGTGAACAGCGAGGTCTGGCCCCCACTAAACTTATGTTAGATTATGGAATTTTAAAAGTTCAAATACAGAGTGTAGTTGAAGATAATGAAGATGGAACAGATATGCCCCAGGAGTAGTGGGCTCCTTGTGAGGACTCCTTGCCCTCCATGGATATGGATGCTTTCCTGAACATCTGAAACCATCTTGGATCATTGCACTTAACTAAAAGCTAGAAATAAAAATATATACATGAGCTGGGGCTGGGGCTCAGTGGTAGAGTGCTTGCCTAGCACACATGTGGCACTAGGTTCAGTCCCCAGCACCACATGAAAAAAATAAATCTAAATAAAATAAAAGTATTGTGTCAATCTACAACTAAAAATATTATATATATAATGTATATTATATATATATACACACACACACACACACATACACACATAACACTTCTTGACAGGAGCAGATGCTCAGTTCGTGTGAAGTGAGCATTGTGGGTCCATCTTTTGTTTGAAATGCATTAGTGAGGCCTGTCACAGAGGAAAGACCTTAAAGTGTCCAACATTGTTGCTGAGGTGTTTACCAACTTTAAGGAGAAAGAATACAACCTGTCTTTTTTTTTCTTCCAAACTTCCGCAAATAGTATATGTAACTTAGAAATAAAAATAGACACAGCAAATGTACAAGTGTGTTCTAAATGTTATCAGGCTCCACAGATATGCAGAAGAGTTGTGAAGGCAAGAAAAGGCCCTCAATGGGAGATTCCATAGTTAATAAGAGGCTTGAATATCAACAAGTTCACACGTACATCAAGCTTAGCACATTTAACAAGAGACTTAGATATATAAAACTGGCTCCCTTACCTTTTCCAGCACAAAGATGCTGGTTTTAAAGACTTTCACTTCTCTGTTGGCATCAATGAAACAAGCTGAAGAAAAGAGAAAGAATAACAATAATCAAAATATATAAAGAAGTTACAAAGCTCAAGTTGTTAACAAACAATCCTAGTCAAAGGTTTCTCTGTAAAATAATGTAAAAAAAAAATCCAGAAATGTCACTGTCATGCATATAGCTCCGGGAATAACCAGGTAGTCATCCAGGTGTTAGGAGCTATGCTGATTCTGTAGTTACTTTCAGTAACAAAATGACACAGTTCACTGGGAAAATGTTATGATTTAAAGAATCCATATAATCAACATAAATCAAGAAACTTTTGGTATGAGTTATAGATCTGCAGTAGAGGAGTTGTCTAGCATGCCTGAAGCCCTGTGTTCCATACTCAGCACCAGAAAAAAGCTTTTAATGACAGAAAAAAAAATGCTGGCAAAAAAAAAATTAACTCAGGGAGCTCAGACACTTAGGTTCCTATGCAAAGCCCCCAATCCCATCCACCTTCATGAGGAAAACCAGGGAATATCTTCTGACCACTACTTATTCTGACCACATGATACACCCAGGGGTAGGGTTCTCTGACTTGCACCCTACCCCAGGAAGAAGTGTGGGGGACACAGCCTATGAAAATACATCTGTGTAACACAGGCAAGAGAGCTTTAAGCACAGAGTTCACATAGGTGCAGCAGCCTTGGACACCCAAATTCAACTGTGCAAGACCGCATCAGGCAAGGGTACTAAGAGGCAGAGATGTGGAACAGATTTCATTCCATATAAAACTAAACAAACCAAACACACTCAAATGCACTGTTCCATAGAAGAACATGTGGTATCAAATTGTGATGCCAGATGTAACTCAGAGGTTATCATGGTGAAGGGCAACAGCTACTAGACAGGTGGCGGGTACACAAAGCTCTGTAAGGCAACTGGGCCATTTTCCTGTAATTCAGTCAAATTCCAATTTCTAGCAGAATTAAAGGATACTGAGAGCTTCCCACGAGGTCCTGTGAACTAAAGTTCATAGCCAGGTTGGGGTACGAAGACAGAGGGGAATATAACACAATGAAACCAGGTCAAGCCTCCCTCTCCCTCTTCTGAATATTTGCCTAGAGACAGTGACAAGAGTCCTAACAGGAAAACCTGCGAGGACTAGGGATAAGGTGAATTTCATGTTGTTCATATAAATGCCTCCTGTACACAGCAAGAGTGAGCCACCAGGGAGCACCAGGGAGGAACAGAGGAGCTGTGAAGTTTCTAGATCTTGACATTTATAGACAAGAACAGAGAGCCTGGCAAAGGCTCTAGAGCAGTGACCCAACTATGTTATCTGAGAAGGAGCACTGCAACTTCCTCTCTATTAAGGGAAGAACTTCAGATGAGGCAAGGAAGATGCTTCTGAACAGGGAATGAAGGGAAGGTATTAAAGGAAGAGTCTTAGGTACAAGAAAGCAAAGCAAGGTGGCCAATGCCATGGGGGCAAACTCAGAATGTAGGGGCTCAGGGGACTAAACAAATCACCAAATTGAAAGAGGGCATAGCTGAATAGACTAAGGCAAATAACTAAGGCTAGAATGTCATTAAGACCCGCAGCAAGAAAGCAAGGTGGGCAAGGAAAGGGGTACAGACCTGGGGGAGTGGGCAGCATTCAAGGAAAAGTGTCTCTGTCTCAGGTCTCTGGACAAAGAGCTCTAGAAAATGGAAAAGTCAAGAAGTTAAGGCCCTGGGTTTATGAAGTCTACCAAGTATGATACTTAGTGGGATAATAGTTTATAAACATAAAAGGCTAAGACTAAGAGGTCAATACCAAGTGTAAATGGTTGACAGACACAGGAAGAAGACTGTATGTAGTTCTGGAAGGTGACATGAGGGGGCTGAGAAAGACCAAATGCCTAAAGCCAATAGGGAATGATCAGGGGTGCAAGGCTCAAGTGGTAAGGGCAGAGAAACAAGGGTAGAACAAAAAGATAAGGAACAAGTTACCAAGATGAAAAGGTTATTCATACTAGGTGATAAGGAGTAAAAGGCAAAAAACAGAGGGTATGGACATAGGGAATGGGTCAAAAATGAACAACAGCGTTGGATCTGGCCCTAAAATCCATTTAAAGATGGATTGGCATAGAGATAAATATTGGCATAGAGATACATATTACATAAATATTTTTAAAGTCTCTATTGGCATAGATAAATATTTTTTAAAATGCCAAGAAACCAGGAGTTTGAGGATTAATAATTGGTGTAGGGCCACAGGGGATGCCAGGTAAATAACCATAGAACTTAAAATGGGCAAGTAAAAATCAAATGGGTGAGAACAGATGTGCAAGGGTGGTGGAGTGGAGAGCTATAGATGGGTGGTGGAGTGGAGAGCCAGGAACATGGGGAGAAAGCCAGGGTGCAGGGTCAGAAGTCCAGGCAAGGTAGAAACAAATAGGCAGAAAATAGTATAGGAAATGGTAAAGGAGCCAAACAAGGGTAGGGACAACAACTGAAAAGGGCAGATGGGCATGAAAAAATGAGTAAGAATAAGTCTAGGAGTTCATGAAGGCCAGCAGGGAGGGCAGTGGGAAAGACCACAAAGGATCTGGCTGAGGGATTCTGGTACGGCGTAAAGGCAGTCTACACTGTGGGTCTGGGGAAGGGCTCTGGAAAGTCCAAGAAGATCAGGAGTTTAATGAGTGTAGGGCCATGGTAGAAGGCAGTCAAATACACCTATAAGTTACAGAAGCAGTTAACACCAGATGGGTGAGGACAGATGGTATAGTCTAGATGGCTATAACTGGAGTTTGGTGGTCAACCAGGACTTGTGGAAAATCCCAGGGCGCAAAGCCATGGGTTGAGTCAAGGTGGTCAAGTCTGTGGGCTGTAACTGAAGTGGCCCAGTCAGAGTGGCCAGGCCAGGGTCACCATGCCATGTGATAAGCACAATTGTGCATTGAAATTATTTAAGACCTGGTGACTCAACAAGGTGGTCAAGCTAGGGGGTCATAAAAGCCAGTGGGCAGTTCAGTCCATGACTGATTGGGCAGAATGTAAGAGGTAGAGGGTCTGCTCCAGGGTCTAGGCAGCACGTCACACAATGGTTAAGCTAAATGGACTAAGACAGGCACATGACACCAGTCCTTAGCTTTCTTAGTTGTTTTCTGTACAAGGGCATATGGCAAAGGGAGAAAGCAAGCTGGGTTTCCAGGTGGACAACAGCACATACCAAATGATATGTTGTCACAAGTACAGGTTTTACAACCTTTCCAACGTTTTAAAAAACCCATGGGGAAAAAGTGTTTGTGGGGCAATGACAAGTTGGTAAATCCAGGGGTCTAACCCAGGGGGATATGTATAGGAAGGAATGCCAAAGGAATTAAGTCCAGGGCCCAGGTTATGGTGGCCAAACCATGTGTCAAATTCCATGTGGGCAAAACAAGAATTATTAAGATCTTATGCCTGTGGCCAGAAAGTTATTAAGACTATTGAAGCAAAGAAGGATTGTTAAGATGAGGGGTGTCTGGCCTTCAGGGCTTTTTAAAGGGAATATCATGTGGGTCTGAATAGGGAGGTTTGGCCTGGAGTTTTTAAGCCATAAAAAGCTTAGAAGTCGAAGCCCAGAGATTAATTCTAGGAGCTCAATAAATATAGGTGAGTGGTGCCAGATGGGTGATCCTAGGAGATTATATTAGAAGGACATTAATATCAGATAGACATGATGAGATTTTAAGTCCATGATATTAGCTCTAGCATCTAGTGCCCTCCGTGTTAAGGCCAGGGAGCTGAGGCTAGGGGACCAAGGCCAGGGAGAGGAAGTCCAGGGATACTGTCTGAAATCAAACGTTAGGGGAAGAGTGACATATGGGTATAACCAAAAATGTTAAGACATGTGCCTAAGCCCAGGAGGTCATTAATTCCTGTGAGTATAAACTAGGGCAAAGGCAAAAGGTAAAGTTTACAAGCATATGTATATCTGTCTACAGATTAAGGGCAGTAGGTTATGACCAGTGTTTTTTTGACTGTGGGAAAATAGCCAGAAAATAATGGCCTGCTGGACAAGGCTTGGTGGTCAAGTGCAGGTACATCTTTATGTAGATAGGCATAGCAAGGATGGTTAAGACACGGGAAGTAAGGTCAAGAATTCACTTTGACCTATGGCCAAAGACAAATGATTGTGGACTGGGTGTGAACATAGAATGATTGACCAGGGTTGTTTGGTCTGTGGGCTCTGGCCATGGGGGTAGGGCCAAGAAATTAAGGCCAGGAGGAGCTTAATAAGTCTAGGTGAATAAGACTAGGTAGATATACCAGGTTGGTAAGGCTAGGTGATTAAGGTCCAGAGTTTAATAACAAAAAGATATGACCAAGTGCATAAAGCCAGGAGGATACAGACAGGTAGATAAGACCAGGTGGTCATGTCCTGGTTTATAATGCCAGGAAGTTAATGAGTATGCCCAAGGAGGTAAGGCTGGACTTGGGGAGGAAATAGCTTCTGTGTTATGTGTAAGTGGACCTAGTCAGGGTGTTCTGGTTATGGGGGATAATGCCAATATGTTGAGGGCAAGAGATGAAGGCCAGGACTTACTAAACCTAGGTGAGTTAGGCCATTTGAGTATGACAGGTTGGTAAGGTTGGGAAATAAATTCCATGAGATTAATAGTACATGGATATGACTAGGAGGTAAAGAGCAGGTGGGCAAGATTGGGAGGTCACCATAAACTGGATTAAAGCCAGTTTGATTAAGTCAGGTGCATAAGGGCCAGTATGTTGGACCAGGGGTTGAGGCAAGGTTGGGTTAAGTAGGGTCATAGCAGTAAGACATCTGAGGAAGGTATAAGTACTAAAGCCAGGTAAGACCAGGATGGAGAGGTCAGGTGTATATTATCTAAAGGTTGTGATCTTGGTCAGGTTTGTTATCAGGACATAATGTTACTCATCTTTGTTTCCTCAGTTACACATGGGGCTGCAAACAATCTCTTGGAGAGCACTCTGTGACGTTCATAGCACAGCACAGGATAGAGCCACTCCTTCATGTCATTACCATTCTTCCATGGTCACCATCTAGGTCTAATGGGCCATTTGGGAAAAGCTCACCTTTCTGCAGACAAACAGTAGCCATAGGTCAACCACCTTCTCACTTTCTTGGTGCCAAGGTGAAGAGTGTCTGGTCCTTGTATCCTCTGCTGATGATAGTTGTTCCCAACTCTTTCCAGTAGTTGATATACAAGGGTCGTCTCTCAAGTTAATTTGCTGGTTCTTCCTTGTTTATCATCCTTCTTCATCAACACAGCTAGCGAATAAAGAAACACCATGAGAAGATATACAATGCAAAGGGTCAGGAATGGAGAGGGAGGCCGAAGCAAATCTGTAGAATGTGTAGGCAACACCATATAAACAGCATCCATTTACTGCCCATGGATACTTCTGGCCACCATGGGACTCAGGCAAGTCAGGGTTCATCACAGAGGGTTAGCGTCTGGGACACAGTAAACACAAGTACTGCTCAGTATAAGTACAGCAGTGATGGTAACTTTTGTGCTTATGTTTATAAATCACACTTTATCACACTTATGGAAGTCAATTTTTTATATATTCCAACATCATCACTGAAAGAAAGCTACTCACCTCCTGCCCAATAAAAACCCTGGCCTCAGTCATAGGGATGCACCTTTCCTCATCTCCAGTGCCCATATTTACATGGTCCACCTAGGATCTCATCCCCTGTGGCACAATCCTAACCCCCAGTGAGCTGGAATTCGAGGTAGAGACTCTGTGCATGATTAGGTCATGAAGATGGCACCCTCTTAAATGCTACTAGTGCCCTTATGAAAGGGCTCCAGAAATTTCCCTTGAACTCTTCATCATGTGAGAGAGGGCACAATCTATGAACCAGGAAACTGGCCCTCATTAGACACTGAAATCTGTGAATGAGTGCCTTAAGTTGGAGCCTCTAGAACTGTGAATTTCTGTAGTTGATATGCTACCCAGTTTGTGGTACTTTTGTTTTAGCAGCCTGATGGAACTAAGACAGGCTCCTACCTCCTCACTCTCATCTCTGTCATCCTGTTCTAACTGAATTGGTTACTGCTAATCTAGAGAATATTAGAAATTATATAGCTTTGGAAGCTGAAACATTCTCTCTTTTCTTGATCACTCACACAAGGAAAGTTAACGGGCAGGTTGTGAGGGCATTCCTGTGGAAAAGCCCTTATGGTGGGAAATTGGACCCCCTGCCTATAGCAGCTGGGGAGAGCTATCTGGGAAGCAGATTCCCTAGCTCCTGACATGACAATCCTCCTGATGCTTGTAGATCTGAGCAACACGTTAACTACCCATTCATGAGATTCCAGAACAGAAGTACCCAACCAAGAAGCGACCACATTCCTCACCCACCGAAACTGTGTAGAATGGTAAATATCTGTTGTCACTTAACAACTAAATTTTAGGGTGATTTGTTTCATGAAAATTGATACTAAAACAGTTTTCTCTTGAACATAAAAATAGTGTTTGTGGCTGAGATGTGGCTCAGCGATAAAGTGCTTGCCTTCCACGTGTGAGGCACTGGGTTCGATCCTCAGCACCACATAAAAGTCAATCAACAAAATAAAGATACTGCAGCCATGTACAACTAAAAAATATATTTTTTAAAAATAGTGTTTGTTGTTTTCATCAACCAAGTTAGGTCACTGAGTATATTTTTGAAGGGATCTTCAATCATGAACTAGTTCATGATCCATAAGGAAAGGACACTAGCATTATCCCCTGTAAGAACCGATCCCACTGTATCCACATTGAGGCAGTGCAGCTTCAACCTTCCCATAAACATTGCTTGCTTTCCTAAATCTCTACCTCTTTCCTAGAAGCTGACCCCAAAGTACAACTTTAGTATGATCTAATCAGACCTCATTGCTCTATAATGATGAAGTACAGAATGAAGCAACCAAATATAGCAGGATATTTTTAGTCTTCTCCAAAAAAGAAAACCACTATGCTGATGACTCAATTTCAATTTGTGGGTAACTCTAACACCCTACTGAAGTCCTGTACAACCACAACGAAGTTCAGTTAGTCATTTCACAGTCCAAAACTTAACACTTGTCATTCATCATTCAAGATTGTTCACGTTTACAGAGGACCACTTGTTCTCACTATCCACTTCATTACCAGGAAGGAGGCAAGCAGAGTGTGCAGAGACTCTAGGTCTCCATTCCTACCTGAAGAATGGGACAAGATCATGAGCGCCCCACAAGAATTAGAGTCCTGTGTAAACACTTAAATTCTAGGTGGGGGATGGGAACTAATCATCTGGATCTGTCTGAGACAAAGAGGAAATTCTAGGACGTAGAACTTTAGGGCTCAAGTCAGGAAAGCCCCCAACTAGATGTCAAATGCTAACTGCTCCATGGAGCTCAATAGTAACACCATCCAGGGTCTGTCTCATACAAACATTCATATTAACATTATTTACAAGGGGTGCACACCAGCCTACTGAGCATAGCCTCCAGCCTCATTCCACTTCCTGTGTCAAAAGGATCTCAGCATACAAGCCCCTGCTCTCAGAAATGGAATAAAAATGCTAGACTGCACTTATGTGAACTTGCTCATCTTTACCTCAAATATCTATAGCTGGATGACAATCCCAAGAATCCTAAGCAAAACTTACCAGATCAGAAGCCCTGACTATAACACACGGAGCCATCTGTAACTTCCCCCTTCCCAACTCCCTGATCCTCATTCATGTGAATTTGAGTCTCCACTGACATTTTAGATATTAAGACACTCTAAAGTCATACATGATAGTAGACAAGTTTCAGTAAAAGGGGTCAAATTATAGTCTCTTCATTTTTAATGTGTACCCATTCTTAAGTTAATTTTCAATAATGACTACAAACCTAAGTCAAATAATCATAGATATTGACTTAAAATTTCATTACCTTGACACCATCTAGACTAGTATTCACATAAGTCTTTCTGTCATGTATTAGCCCATAGGTTATAACCTGCAGGAACCTGATGACTCGCATCAAGACGTGAATTGCTTATTTTTTAATGTATTTTTGAAATTGCTATTTTATTCTAACATAAGTACACTGGAATTATTTTCCTAGGAAGCCTTTATTCTCAAGATACTAACCTATCTCCAGGAAGGAAATGTCAAGCTGCTAAATATATTAATGTGTAACCCAATTGAAAATGTATTCTTTGTCCACAAGTAAACTTAATTTTTCTTAGAAAAACCATATTAGACCATTTGCTTTTGTAATTAATGGAAACAAAAGTTGATTTTTTTCTTATATTGGATAAAACAGTAATTAGTAGCAGCAAAAACTGTAAAATACACATTTCCAAAACACACCTTGGTACTAAGAAAAGCCAAACAAAAGAGAGTGGTAAAACTAAATATAATTATTTCACTTCATTTAGCAAACCTCACTAGTGGTCACTATATGCCAGGTTTTAAAATGTGACTGATTTCTTGGACAGTGCTAAGTGGGGTCCTATTCCTGCCATCACTTTTTAACTTGCACAAGTGACAGTCCACATAGCCCTGCAGTTGTGCTCAGACCAAACAGAAACTCAAAGCAAGACAGATGGCATGGGATTGAGATAGGTCCCCACCTCAAGCCTCTTCCCCCTCAGTCGTCATCTCAGCCCCTGAATATCCCAGCCAGGAAGCCCTGTCACAGCTCTAGGAACACCCCTCCTCCAGGGATTCGGGCCAGGGGCTCTTCTCCTGGCACCTCACAGGTAGTAGAGACTGAGGAAGGTGCCGGCTGCCGCTGGGGGAAGCAATGGAAGGAGGTGTGAAGATAGTACAGTTAAACTGGAAGATTATCCCTGAGGAAGGAATGAGGTGTCAGCACACAGGTGGAAGCTGGGTAGGCTGGGCCCAAATACAAGAGAACCTCAATGCTGCCCGTTATGACACCTCCCCCTTCCTACCTTCCTTGCTGGTCCCTTCTCTTCGTGCTGTAATTCATTTTCTGTTGCCTCTCTCTTTCCCACTAGAGAGAAATCTTGTAAGAGCAAGAATTTTGCCTGGTAAGAAAATGGCTGAAGCAAGGGCCTTGCAATCTGAACTGGCTAGGTTCACAGGCCAATCCTGACCAGGGGTGGGGAAGGATTCAGGAGGCTGCCCAGTAAATAACTCAGGCTTGAGGTTCAACCAGTCTGTCACAACTACTCAACTCTGCTGCTATGGCAAAACAAACAAACAAAAAACAGCCATAGACAATCTTTAAACAAGTAATCATGACTCTGTTCCAATAAATCTTTATTTACAAAAACTGGCAGTGGGCCATATTTGGCAGTCCTTTGCCAAGTGATATTCACATATAGAAGAAAACATACAGGGTGTGTTGGTGTATGCCTATATTCCAGCTACTCGGGAGTCTGAGGCAGGTGGATTCCAAGTTTGAGGCCAGCCTTGGCAACTTGGGTCTCAAAATAATCAATAAAAAGTTTGGGGGCTGTATTTCAGTGGCAGATCACTTGCCTAGCACACACACTGTTTTCAACCCCCCAGTATCACAGGGGGGAAAAAAACTGTAATAATGACACAAAAAGACAAAAATGATGCCACTTAGCAGGGAAACTACACTGATCTCACTTGTAGGTATTTACCAGGCACATTGAAAGAGTCTGCAATGGCCACAGATGTGAACATTAGGCATCTGCATAGAGTACTGAACTCAATGCCTCAGAAAAGCATTTAATGTAGTCAACTTCTACTCTGCCTGAACAAGAGTTTACACACCTGTGCATGGTAACTCCACACCCATCAAGTTGCTAAAGGTTTAAAAGCACTCCTTATTAGAAAAACACTATCATGCATGGAACATCATCAATCAGGACACGATGCCAGCTGACAGACTCATAAGCACATGAGCACAATGGTCATGCAGATGTACAGGGCATAAGAATGGGGCTAGAAAAACCAACTTCTGTATTCCACTTAGATACAGACAACAGCAAATGAAAACATGCAAAAACTGCAGACGATTTAAAGCTTGGAAATCTCTGCTTACTTTTCTTGTGACACTGAAGGCAAACAGACCATTTTAGATCATTTCAGATTACAAAAATGATTGTGTAGGACCTCTTCCTATATCTGAGAACAGGGCTTCCATATGCACCATAGTTGATATTTGGTCAATCTTAGGATTTAGACAGTAGGGAAGGGGCAGATTCCTCACAGGTTTCCCACCTAATGCAAGCCGCTTACAAAACTTTTTCCACTGATGAACAGGTTTAAGAGCTGCTGACTCATCTCTCAAGTTTTCAAACCCCACCCGTTTCTGTAGTATGCCTGAACTTGACCTATATATGACCTCCCTGGAGTTGTGTTTTTTAAGCACCTCCATCATCTTTTGTGAGCTGAGCACTGAGGGACTAAATATAAGAGAGCTCCTTGTATCGAGTGCAAGCCCTGGTGTTAGCAGCAAAGAACTGATGAGACGTGTGCAGAAATCCTGGGATCATGTGCAAAAGCTGACTGTGTTTCTGAGGGATCACACCCTTTATACTTTACTCCTTGAGTCCTGTGGGAGTTCTCAGGGGCCCTATCCTGTGTGATTTCTCCCTTAGGCTTAAGCATAAGCCCCAGTAAATCCTCCTTTGCTTGATATTGCTTGCTTGTCTCTTTGTGATTTGTGTCTTGAACTGAGCAAAGGAAGCCAAGGCTGAACTGTGATACTAAGAGCTGACAAGACTAGCATCAGGAGTGTCATGCTTGTAAGAAAAATGATCAATAATCTATTATTAAGGTATTAGAAATGTTGACTTCCTGTGATGGTAATAATAATTGAGTCCAAAAGTAATAATTGAGTCCAATCAAGGTATTCATGCCACAGGAAAATTTACATCAATCATGATCTAATGAACAATGTATTTCATTGAATTTTCACATTTCCTGCAACCCTATGGCCTCTAGCTCTATTGACCACTTTTAATGGCTTAAGCAAAAGTTTGGTTTGCTTACTAACAACACTGAAATGGAGGCATGTATCAAAGCTCTATGGCACACTGCAAAACCAGTAAACCTCACATATAAATCAAGTATTAATTCCTTGAAAACATTACTACCAGCAGACACAAATATTACTATCCATAAGATTATAGCTGATTAGTCATAAACACCTGCAGGTGATGTGTTAAACTCATAACATTGTTTCTTGAGGGGAAATTGTTTTACCCCTAGTAAAACATAATAAGTGACTAAAGGTAAAACCATCTAACACCAAATTAAAGAAACAAGATCACATGTATAATTACAGATAGACAACATGAAGGCGACACTCATCTTGAAAATTATTATAAAATGACCTTGAAGGCAATGACTTCTTCTACCTTTTGAAAGAACCAATGCTGGTAGATAATAATAGAAGCAATAATAAACTCCACCAACAAATATTTTGGACTTGCTTTTAATAATGTTAACACAAGATATTCAGAAATATTCAGAAATTCGAACACATCCTTGACATTAAGCAAGTACCAACACAGAGACTTGATGTAAAATACTGAGGACAGAGACACTGAAGATGGAAGTTCAGATATCAGCATTCAAAAAACCTTCCATCACAAACAAACAAACAGAAAAACCACTATTACCAATATCAATCTATAATAAAATACTTGATTTTTGGTCTTTGATGATTATATATGGCATCATTATAAAAGCAGCCATTATGCTTATTTTCTTGATTTTTAGATGTATTTCTTATTAAATTGGCTTTAAGAATAAATATGTAAGAAAATGTCACTCAGATTGTGAATGATTTGAAATTATATGTAGAATGATATTTTTATTCCACACACTTACATAGTTTGATTTTTTTAGTTTATTCCCTACTTCCTTTTGCCAGTTTCTATATGTGAGAATATGGAGTAAACTCCCTTTCCCTTGGAATGTTATATGGGTACCCCCTCAAGGGAGTAACTGATTTTAATTACTAGGCTTAAAAATGCATATATTCAAGAGTTTGACAGAGACTATGAGAGCTCAGGCTGCAACAGGGCCACACCCTGATCTTCAAAGCTTCACCAGTTCCACCATCTTTCAGATAGCACTACTTGTTGTTGTGGCTTCTTTGGAAAACCAGCTTCTTTGGAAAACCACATGAAGAAAGGCACATCTGAAATTTTAGTAAGACCATTTTCCACAGGAGCCTGTGGTAGGTGTATTCCCTTTGAATTTTCCTCTCCCCTTTCAGCATTGTGAACATAATAACATTCTCTTTGCATGCCAATGTACACGATGAATAAGGAAACCATACTTTGAACATCTCCTATTTCCATCATTTGTAACACCTTGGAACCCCAGCATATAGTTGCCAGTAGCCCTCTTGGAACCTAAAGAACATATTTACAAAGAATACAGCTCCCAAAAGTAATGTGGATGGCCCTCCAGGATGGCCTCAACCATGGCATCCATGGGACTTCATGGCTTTGTCCAAGCCCCTCCCTTGTGTGAGCTGACCTACTAACTGACTTCCAATCATCAGGATCTGGCAAAGGTGAGATTAGGTTTCCAGACACTATGACTTCTTTCATGTTGGCCCACACATTCTTTCTCCAGAGCTCTGAGGAAGACAGCCACCATGATACAAGTCACCCTGTGAAGGTGCCCATGTGTCAAGGACTGAGGGCAACACCCAGCCCATAGCATGTAGAGCAACCACTCCCCAGCAAGCCTATGCCCTTTCTGCAGAATATGTTAGATCCTAGGCTGGGAATTCAGGCTCCTTGCAGAAACTGAGACAAAGAGTATTAAATTTCAAGTCACCAAGTTGTGAGGTAGAGATCCTGGGTCACCACCCAGCTCCAGCCTTTTTCAGTTACAGTTTCCAACACAGTCCCCATTTTAGGGAAGATTAATCAGGTACTATAATGAAGCAATAGGTTACAACTAGAATATGCAAAGGACAATGTGATATCTGCAAATTTTTGAAGTATATTTAAGGTTCATCACACAAACATATTCCAAGTGGATAAAAGAATAACATGGAAAAACTCAAGCAATACCATACCTAGCAATGGTAGAGTAGGGAGCTTCAGGTGAACTCTGCTGCTGAAAACAGATACAAGAAATTACAAAGAGTGGTGCACATCTGTAATCTCAGCTACTTGACGGGCTGAAGGAGGAGGATTGAAAGTTGGAGGCTAGCCTCAGCAACTGAGCTAGACCCTGTCTTAAAAAATTAAAAAGGGGTGGGATTGTAGCTCACTGGTAGAACACTCCTGGATTCAATCTCCAGTTTGGTAATAAACAAACAAAAACAAATAAAATAAACAATTACAAAATAAATAAATATATGTAGACATATAGATATATCTAACTCTGTGCAACTATTTCAGAACAGTTGTAAAACAAGGAGAAATAATGGGTCAAGATCTACCCACAGGAGGAAGTGCAAACATAGGAGCCAGGTCCATTCTTCCATCTTTGAGCTCAACAACTCCCAACCACCTGTGGAGGGGCTACTAAACTAAGACTCCAAGGGTTGGGAAGAACAAATGCAGAGTTAGGTTTCCCTTTCACCACCACTAAGGAGAAAGGTACTAGACCAAGGCCCAGCTCTGGGGCTGACACTCCTAAGAACCACATCCTAAAAATAGAGACCTGGACAGTGTAAACAGGTGGGCTTCTCACCTAATCTTGACAATCTTAGGACTAAGGGATCCGGCCTTGTCACTGTCTGCAGCCTAGCTGCTGAGAAGAACCAAAATTGATCCCCTCTGAAGAAAGAAGGAAATATCCAAGGTCCCAAATTTCCTCTACATTTATTTTTTTATTTTTGACACTGCTGGGATTTAACCCAGGATTTTGGACATGGCTAAACAACCCGCTCTACCATTGACCTGCATCCAGAGCCCTGCACAGCTTTGGATATTATTGTCCAACGAGTAATGAAAAAATACCTATGTAGAAGAAAAGTCAACTCCACAGAGATCAGGATAATTGAATTATTGCAACTGAACATTGGAATAAATGATTTATCACTTGGTACAGTGACCCATGCCTGTAGTCTGGGGTGCTTGGTGGGGTGGGAGCGGAAGGTTCACTTTATACCAGAAGATTCAGGCCAGCCTGGGCATCACAGTAAAAACCCATCTCAAAAATGAATAAAATAGCTGATTAATATGTTGGAAAAAAATGTTAGAGAAATTAAAAATCAGGCTGGAGAGTTGCAAAGAAGGTATTCTGCATCTAGGGTTCTACCTACTTGAGGAACGAGGAGCTCCAGGAGATCTAGGCCATGCCAGGCAAAAGAGCAAGACCTGTTGCCTTGGGTGGCAGGGGAGTTCAGAGTTTCAGCAAACAACCCAAAAACCAGCATGCACCTGTAAATCCCAGCTACTTGGGAGG
This sequence comes from Ictidomys tridecemlineatus, assembly GCF_052094955.1. Classification (NCBI taxonomy): domain Eukaryota; kingdom Metazoa; phylum Chordata; class Mammalia; order Rodentia; family Sciuridae; genus Ictidomys; species Ictidomys tridecemlineatus. The sequence goes on along the minus strand of NC_135483.1, from coordinate 137,393,340 downwards.
TTGAGGCAGGAGGACTTTGAATTCAAGGAGAGCCTAGGTAAATACAAAGACCTAATCTTAAAACTCTCTCTCACACACACACATGCACACACACACACACAGAAGTTCTACAATGGAAAAAATAAAATCACTATACCTTAGATCCATCTAAAGAAAATGTCCTGTTTGGAGCAGAAAAAAGTGGGTGAAAAATGAAAAGCACAATAGGCAAGGAGATCAACAACAGAAAGCAAAAAGTTAGGACAGAAAAAGAGAAAATGGCAAAAAAAGGATAAAATGCAAACTTCTCTACATTAAAAATAATCATTTTGTCTAGGGGTATCGAGGTAGAGTACTTGCCTCACATGCACAAAACCCTGGGTTCAGGTTCCATCCCCAGCAAGGGAAAACAAAGCAACCAACAAAAGGGTAAGTAAACAAACCACACAAGGAGAGCATATTTGCAAGATGCAAATCTGACCCAGGACTATCTACCAAATGGAGAAATAAGTCCTACCAATTGGAATTAAAGGATGAAGCATGGCTGGGATGTCCATACTTGCTTTCGGCCAACTCCTACAAAGGACTGAGACAGGAAGCTTGCAAGTTAATAGCCAGCTTGGGTAATTCAGAAACTATGTTTTTATATTGATCCTCTCCCCAGTATCAATAAAAAAAAAACACCTAAAATTCCTGGATCTATAAGTCAGTGGTAGAATACTTGGCGAGTAGGGGCAAAGAACAGGGTCCAATCCCCAGTACCACATCAAAGGAAAATACTGAAAAGGTCTTAGGATGTGGTTCAGTGGTAGAGCACTTGACCACAATGTGAGAGGCCAAGAGTTCAATTACTGTGAAAACTGAAAAAGAAACTCTAACCTGTCTTAACACAATGACTAGCTAATCAAAAAGTTTTAGCCAATTTGAGCAGATAGACTCACAGTCAATCCCAAGCAGAGGCCACTGTGCCCAAATAAGGCAAATAATTGCCAAACCACACAAATCCTAGAATCACATGATCTCTGTAGATCATTTCATGTTTCCCCTTATACATACAGTTCATTAGCAGTCAGGTGAGATCAGTCCAAACAAGCTTTTCCTGAAGTTGGAATCAATTCTAAAATAAAACTTTTCCTGGCTTAAGAAAACATTGCTAAATAGAAATAGTTTCAGGGTTTTTTTTTCCCTAACAAAAGTACATAGTTATCATTCATGAAAGCTTTTTTAAGTTATAAGTATAATTAAAATAAATATAACCTTATAAGCAATAATCTAGAAACTGTGATGGGAGCCAGACCAACTATCTGAGAGCTTGAGGCAGTAGATTAGTTTGAGCCCCACAATTCTGGGCCAGCCTGAACAACACAGGGAGACCCTGTCTCAAAACAAAACAAAACAAAAAGGCTGTTACCACCACCACCAACAACAAAAAAATACAATGGGTGCAAAATACATGAATAATATCAATTTCAAAAGTAGGTAATACCTAGGAGAAAAATCTTCATACAAGGTACTTATTTATAAAATGGCAAACTCCCCTATGGGTCATCATTTTGTGAAAAGAAAGAACACTTTACCTAAATGGAGCAGCCAACCTTGTTCCCAAATTAAAAACCATCATCAGTCAAATAAAAGAGACACACCTTATAGGAAAGTACACGAACAACAAGGTGTTTAATAAACACAAGACACTGTGTTCCATCACCTCAGTGATGAAGGAAATGCCAAAAGACTTCCAATCAGTTGTAGAGATATGAGGGTGCACAAACCCTGGGTCTGGGAAGGAGCACTCCAGGTCACTCTTTCTGGCCTCCATCCTTGATCTAGCAAGCCCCATCTCACAAGCATGATTAGCAAAGCTCAGCTTAGCCCAAGGCAAACTTCTATGAACAGCTGAAATATCCAGGTCTCAATGCGTCGATGCTTTCACGACAAAAGACCATCTCCAAAGGAAAATTATAAACAACAAACTGTTCTTATAGTTCTGAAGCAGGTCAAGCAGAGGTGGGGATTGCTTCCCTGTTGCAAAAAGTCTTTGTTTTCTCACCTGAATCCACACTAAGGTGGGCCAAAGAGCCAGCAAGTTCCCCTGCCTCCCTTATAAAGTACTCCACCCTTCCCTGGGCTCGGCCCTCCTGTCCAACCTCATCTAATCCTAGTAACTTCCCAAAGGCTTCTCCCCTTAGTGGGATGATGATGTTGAGATGTTGAATCCCTTCACCTTAGTGGGAAGGGATTCAATATCTCAATGCAGGTTCAGATGAAATACCTTGAATAATGACCTGGACTCTGACCCTAGGAACATTTTCAAATGTTGAGTCAACTAAAATAATCCCAACACTTATGAGGTGACAATAAAAATGAATCATTAATTGTCTTAGATAGTTTTGGGAGGGTTATCTTTAAGAGAAACACAGAATATTTAATGAAAAATCCGTCTTAACCATGCACACATAGTTATCCAAGACAAGGGGGCACCAGCACCATCTTACCACTTTTTTGTACATCTGAAATTTTACGTAGACATTTCTAATTTTTTCTGTTTACATTTACCAAGGGGGAAAAAGCTTAGGACAAATTTGTGACTAAAAGCACACAAAACGAGTTCATTTATTTTACATTGTAGAATACATGTGCTGCTTTAAACACACCATGGTAAGGTTTTATGCTCAATAAGGTAAGGTTTTATGCTCAACCTCCAAAATATGAGCAGTATAATGACCTTGGACTACAATTTCAGATGACTTCTTCTTTTGTGATACATTTCTGCATATTCATTTTTTCCTGGTGCTGGGCATGTATGCTAGGAAAGCATTCTACCACTGAGCTACATCCTTAGCCCTGCATATTAAATTTTTAAGTAAATATTCTATTTAGATAATTTTTTTTTTTTTTGAGATGGAGTGAGCTAAGCTGTTTAGGGCCTCGCTAAATTGCTGAGGCTGGTTTTGAATTTGAGATCCTCCAGCCTCAGCCTCCTGAGCTGCTGGGATTACAGGTTAAAACATGACGGGGCGCAGTAGTGCATGCCTATAATCCCAGCTACTCAGGAGGCTGAGGCAGAAGCATCTTAAATTCCAGAGGTAATTTTAAGAAGACCTTATCTAAAAAGGCGGGGGAGGGGTGGAGATATAGCTCAATGGTTGAGTGCCTGGGTTAAATCCAGGCGGGCCCAAAGTCACAGCAAACCAGTTGGAGAGGCATGATAAACTCTCTCATAGGGAGTCTGCTGTTCTAAACATCAGCCCATTCACCGTTTCCTAGGATTTTCAAATAACTTGGGACTCCAACAAAGGCATCCGGGTCATTGTAATAGGGGGAGCAGAGTCTTGGGTTTGGGGAAGGGTACCAGCGCTGCAAGCCTGGAGGCCCTACCTCCTCCGGGAAGAAGCCTATTTAGATAATTTGATACAACAATAAAAACAATTTCTGGGTGTGAGAGGGGTGGTGGAAAAGTTCTATCACTAAGCTACATCCCCAGTTCCCAGCAATTTCAATTTTATGCAAGGGGCAGAGTCCCAATAGTAATAATATCCAGAGGTGATGCTAGTTAGAAAGGACTAAGGAGGCTAGAGCCCAGGACCTAAAGAATCTATGCTTATCCACAGAAAAGGAACCCACCCAGAGCCAGGTGCAGTGGGGCATGCCTGTCATCCCAGCCACTAAGGAGGCTAAGGCAGGAGGATATTGAATCAAAGGCAGTCCAGGCAGCATAGTGAGACCTCATCTGGAATAAAAAGGGAAGAAATAATAAAGAAACCAAAGGAGTACGTGACCAACATCTACAGAGAAAGGACAGAGGAAGAGAAAAGGCCAGAGAGACAGAGACCAGCTACACCACCTGACAGGCAATGTCTGGAGGCAGTGTTGATTCTCCCACAAAAACATTTAAATGACAAGAGGAAAGAACAGGCTCCTGAGTGGGCCTGAGAAAACCATGTCCTCAGGTGAAATATGGAATGACTAGTATGAGCTGAAGATGAAGTTCCAGGAGATAGATTTGCAAACAATGCAAATTGCAGCAGCCTCCAAAGTAAGGGAGAGAAACAAGAGGGGCAGAGTTAGGGAGTAAGCGTAGGTAGCAAGGGGAATGTGCAGTGTGAAGGCTATAGAACTACCAGGAGACCCTGCCAGAGCTTCAGAAATTCACAGAATCGGGCTTCATGGAGGTCCAGCCTGTAATAAGCTAAGCCTGTAATAAGTGTCTTCAGAAACTTAGGCTTCACTCTGGAATCCAACCAATTTCTGAGGCACTACCTCAGGGCCCGTTCTCTTCGCCTTCATTTTGCAGGTGAGTAAGCTGCGGCTCAGGAGAGATATTCACCTAAGGTCAAATGGGTAGAGAGTGGCAGAAGTGAGACTGCACTCTGTTTTTCAGGTCCTGTCAGGATCCTATGCCCTAATCCACTTCCTGTTTCACCACTAGCCTTTGTGGGTCTCAATAAGTCATTTTCCAGGGGCTGGTGTTGTGGCTCAGTGTTAGAGCACTTGCCGAGCATGTATGAGGCACTGAGTTTGAATCTCAGCACCACAAAATAAAGGTCCATTGACAACAAAAAAATAAGAAAAAGTCATTTTTCCCCCAGGAAAACTGACAGATGAAGGCATGGTTGTCCCAGGTGTGGCATCTCATATTGGAATAGGTAGACCCTGAGAGTGCCACCTACCCACCTGAGACATGATCCCTGTTCTTCTAGTCTTATCAGTGAATTAATTTCAAAATAGAACTCCCAAATCTGCCTTCTCTTCTGTAATGGTTGCTACAAGATATTTCTCTCCTTCTCACAAAGAATTTAAATTTCCAATCAGCCAAAACGCAGGTTGTCCAAGGACAACCCCTGGGACTGAATGAGCCACCAGGACTCTGGCAAAAACCCTCCTGAATGGCTCTTGGAGGCCAGGGAACTGGGGTTTTGCGGAGCAGCTGCCCTGTTCAGATGCATGTGCCCAGCGGGCCAGGCCCAGGATGCTGGCCCTGACCACAGGGCAGGCTAGGCAGCAGACCTATGTGGGCCATCAGCTGTGGACAGCTCACGAAGAAAAATAATGTTTTAAAGGAAATATCTTCTAGATTTTAAAAAAATGCTAAATAAAACAGATGCGATTAAAATTTTCATTTACCTAGACAAACAAGTTTTTTTTTTCAGTTTTTAAATTGAGCTATTGGTTTGTTTTTGATTTTGTCTTCTCCATTATTGGGGATTAAACCCAGGGGCACTCTACCATGAGCCACATCCCCTCCCCACTCCTTTTTAAATTTTTTCTTTTGAGACAGGGTCTTGTAAAGTTGACAAAATTCTTGAACTTGTGATCCTCCTGCTTCTGCCTCTGGAGTCTCTAGGATTACTAGAATGTGTTACCGTGCCTGGCTTTAATTTTTTGTTGTTGTACTCCATGTTGGAAAGGAAACCTTAAAATGGGCACTCTGTTGCCAGGTGTGGTGGTGCATGGAGAAGAAGGCACACAGGGCAGAGCCAGCTTTGAAATGGCCTCAGAACCTAAGTTTACCTAGTTGAGGTTCCTGATTCCCCCTGCTTATTTACACTGGGCTCCAACAACAGTCTCATTTTATTTTGTTTGAAAGAGATTCTCATTATGCTATCCAGGCTAGACTCAAACTCCTTGATCTTCAGCCTCCTGAGTGCTGGGACTACAGATGGATGTCATCACTATGCCTGATCAAAATATTAACCTTATTCATATCACAAATGCCCTATCTCTATGAAATTATGTGTTTACATTCTTTCTGCCCTATTTTCTTTTGGGAATTGGAACATCGCATCCTTCATCTTTTCATCATTCTATAGTCCCTTGCAGAAAGATTTGGTAGGTAGAGGTGCATGGTTTGTTTCTCTAAAACAGTGCACTGAATATTATTTTACTCTAACAATTTGATGGAAGTATTTTAAAAAATAGCTTAGGGCTGGGATGTAACTCTGTGGTATAATGCTTGTGTAGCATGCATTAGATGTGAGTTCAATCTTCAGCACTGCAGAAAAAAAAAGAGTTCACATTTTGGTTGACTCTTGTTATATATACCATGGGATTGGACACCTGTATGATATTTGTATAATGGCATATTGCTACCCCTATAATATAATTTTCACCTGGATGATAAAGATGTGATGTAGAGTTGTCTATTGTAACAGATGTACCACTCTGGTGGGGGAATGTTGATTATGGGGCAGGCTATGGGGTATCTCTGTGCCTTCCTCTCAATTTTACTGTGAGCATAAAACTGCTAAAAAAGGAGGAGAAGGAAGATGGCAGGCCTTGGAAAACTGGGAATGGAACCACCATTTGACCCAGCTATCCCTCTCCTCGGTCTATACCCAAAGGACTTAAAAACATCAATGTTTATAGCAGCACAATTCACAATAGCTAAATCATGGAACCAACCTAGATGCCCTTCAGTAGATGAATGGATAAAAAAATGTGGCATATATACACAATGGAATTTTACTCAGCAATAAAAGAGAATAAAATCATGGCATTTGCAAGTAAATGGATGGCGTTAGAGAAGATAATGCTAAGTGAAATTAGCCAATCCCCAAAAACCAAATGCTGAATGTTTTCTCTGATATAAGGAGGCTGATTCATAATGGGGTAGGGAGGGAGAGCATGGGAGGAATAAATGAACTCTAGATAGGGCAGAGGGGTGGGAGGGAAAAGGAGGGGCAGGAGGTTAGCAAGGATGGTGGAATGTGATGGACATCATTATTCAAAGTACATGTATGAAGACATGAATTGGTATAACATACTTTATATACAACCAGAGATATGAAAATTTGTGCTGAAATGTGCAATATGAATTGTAATGCATTCCGTTGTCATTTATTTTTTTAAAAAATCAATTAAAAAATTGCTAAAAAATAAAGTATTTAAAACAAATAGTTCTTATTTCATGTTCTTAACTCAAGAAGATTTAGTTCTTTTTATTTGTGATTTTGCTAAAATTGTCCATTTGTTATATCAAATTCAAGAAAACCACTCATAACTATTGAGCCTTTGAAAGTTGATGATCTGCTGGGAGCCCCTTTACCCTTGTGCTTTACTAGCTTCTAGTGTCACAGTATTACTGTTAGGGTCACCACAGTTATTTTCAATTCTTGCCGTATATCAAAATTATCTGAATGATCAAACATAGGGCCTCTAATATGCAAGGCAAGCATTCTACCATTGAGCTACCTCTGCAAAATCCATTCCCCTGTCAGTTTTGCTTTGGTTTTTGATTTTTCTTTTTCTTTTCTTTTTTTTGGGGGGGGGAGGGGTGGGGGGTACCAGGGATTGAACCCAGGGACACTTAACAACTGTGCCACCTCCCTAGTCCTTTTTATGTCTTATTTTGAGATAGGATCTTGCTAAATTGCTCAGGGTTTTTTTTTTTTTTTTAAATTGCTGAGGCTGGCTTTAAACTCATAATCCTCCTGCATTAGCCTGCTGATTTGCTGGGATTACAGGTATGCCCCACAGTGCCTGACCTTGTTTTGGTTTTTGAGATAGGGTGTTTCTGTATTGCCCAGACTGGTCTCCATTTCCTGTGCTCAAGGGATCCTCCTGCCTCAGCCTATGAGTATGTGGGACTACAGGCTCACACCACCATACCCAGATGGCATTAAGATTTTTCCCATACCGCATAGATGATTTTGATGGACAGTCAGGCTGAAGGCCACTTGGATCATAGGTGCCTTGCTCTGGGACCAACCAAAGTGCTGTTCTTCGTCATCTGATTTGAGCATGGGCTCTATGTCCATTGACATATGCCATGAAAAGGTTGCAAATGACTCTCCTCTGGACTGATGTAGATATAAGTGCTTTGTTTGGCGTGAAAAGCATTAGTGCTTTTTTAAATTGTGGAATGTTTCAAACATATAAAACAGTAGGGACAATAATGTAATAAAAACTCAATGCCCCATTCCCTCCCACCCCTCTGCCCTATTTAGAGCTCATCTATTCCTCCCATGCTCTCCCTCCTTACCCAACTATGAATCAGCCTCCTGACATCAGAAAAAACATTCACATTTGTTTTTATTTTTGGGGATTGCCTAAGTTTACTTAGCATTATCTTCTCTAATGTTGAGAGCCACAGCCAAAGGGGCCCCAGCAAACTTCCAGCTGCCAGCAAGCTTCAGACTGCCCCAGCAACATCTAGCTGATTGGCTCCTCTGCGGTGATGTTCATTGGGCTGTTTCCCTGCCCTTCAGACTGCCAGCTGATGATTGGCTCACAGCTGCCCCAGCAACATCTAGCTGATTGGCTCCTCCACGGAGCTGCTCATTGGGTGACTTCTTTGGCTCTGCCCACGCAACCCAGCCAATCGGCCTCAAGAGGAGGAGGATTGTGGGAGGTTGAGAGGCTGGTGTGGGGGAGAGAGGCTTGTGGAAGCCGGTGGTGGCAGTTGGGCTCTGAGGGTTTTTCCCTGGAGCTGTTTTGTTTGGCGTTTGTAGTTCTAAAAATAAAGTTAGTTTCTTTTTGACAAGTGGCTCCTGATTTGTGCCAAGCCAGACTTCGGCACTCTAATGCCATCCATTTACCATGATTTTATTCTATTTTATTGCTGAGTAAAATTCCATTGTGTATTTCCATAATAGCTACCAAAGTACGTACTTGCTATGCAGTCTAACAATCTTTTTGTTGTTATTGTTGTTGTTGTTACTGGGGACTGAACTCAGAGGCGCTCAACCACTGAGCCACATTCCCAGTCCTATTTTGTATTTTATTTAGAGACAGGGTCTCACTGAGTTGCTGAGTGCCTCACCATTGCTAAGGCTGGTAAGAACTTGGGATCCTCCTGCCTCAGCCTCCTGAGCCACTGGAATTACAGGCATGTGCCACCACGCCCAACACAGTCTTAACAATCTTATAATTTTGCTATATTCATTACATCTTTTTATTAAAAGTAATAAAGCATTACAGATGCAAAAGACACATTCTGTATGCCTTTCCTGTCCTCACTCCCTCCCTCTCTAGGGACAACAGCTGGATTTAGAATTTGTTATTCCAATCTTCATTTCAACACATATGGATTCATTCAAAGACTGTATTTGAAATAATTTCTTATTATTAAATATTACATATATGGTAGTAGATTTGATATAGTATTTTATAAAGTTGGGCCAATGTTTCCAAACTAAGAGGTTTCACATAAAATCAGATTTGTTGGTTTCTCTTGAAACAGCACAAAAATCTGGGAGCACTGGGCTGACTTTCTGGCATGACAACATGCTGTACTAAGCCAGTATCTTTGGTGTGACGCTGGGTCACACCCACCCACCTCTCACACTGGGCAGATGTTCTCACATGCAGCTGAACTGTGTCTCCTTTAATGTGGGTATGGCCACTGATATGATTTCTGTTTCATTAGAATTTTTTTTTCTTCAAGGTCATTTCTGCTGAGCTCTAGGTGTTTAAAGTCAACTGTGTGTACCTCTGGGTACATCGTTAGCTGCCTTCTCACTCTTTTTACTTATTTGTGGCTTTTATTTTATGTTTATTTATTTTATTTTTGTGGGGTTCTAGAGATGGGAGCACAGGGCCTCACACATGCGAGACACATGCTCTAGCCTTGAACTGCATCCTCAGCCCTCATTTTTATTTTTTTGTTATTTCTGCCATTTCTTTCAGAATTCTTGACTTTTTGCATGAAATGTAAGAACACTTTTGTGTTTTAATAATCTTGCCAATCAACAGTAAAAAAAAGTTATTCATTTTGATCATCACAGTGGCCAATCATATTAAGTTTCTGTGACTCTGTGACCTCTTTTGATTTTTCTCCCCAAATTAAATGTTATTTATGTATTTTAGTAACTTCAGGAAGCATTTGAGGCTCCAATAGTCTGGACTCTGGATAAAAGGAGTTTTTACTGGGTTATATAATTCTTTTTTTATTTTTTTAATTTTAATTAGGGCTGAGATAGTTTTATCTTTTGTTTTTCCATAACAGCTATCAAAGTACGTACACTTTATAGTCCTTAAACATGTGTTTATTGAACTGGCCATAGGGGTACATTCCTATAATTCCAGCTGTTTAGGAGACTGAGGCAGAAGAATCATAAGTTTGTGATCAGTCAGGGCAACTCAGTGAGCCTCTGTATGGGATGCAGCTCAGTGATAAAGTTGGTTTAATTAAAGTTGGTTTAATCCCAAGTTCCAGAACAAAACAAAATGAGACAGTACTCATATTTATTGAATGAGAAACAGTGTAGCTCTATGGTAGAGCATTTGGTTAGCATATGTGATGACCTGGATTTGATCCCCAGCACTGAGGGGCGGGGGGCAGTATTTACTGAATGAAAAGACATTAAGAAGTTAAATTTAGTTTTATGTTATATCTTACTCCTTACAAGCCAGTTCAGCCCCTGGCCCTTCTTGGTTTCTCAGAATATTTGTAACTTAAGATGCCTCTCCTGATAAAGAGCTGAGTCTGGTGGGCAAAGCCTTTCAGTGGAGATGGAAGAGTGTCCAGGGTTTTAGGATAGTTTTGGTGAAGGATTTTTGAGTAGCGAGAAAGTGAAAGGCCTTGAAGCATCCTTGGTATCTGAAAGAATCTGAAGATGAGAGGGATCAACAAAATATTTTCAGAAAGTGTCTTTTTGCCCATAATCAATGGATTCATCTTTGTGGTTCTTCAAAGAGATAGCAGTAAAAAAAATCATATTGCTTTAAATTACATTTTGATATCATTCTGCCTAAGATGAAACTAACAGGCTTTAGAGAGATGACATCATAAAAGTGATATCTCTGCTGAGCAGATAACTGTGGTCTCTTCTGGTGTTTCAATCAACAGCACCCCTTACTAAACATGGAATTCTTTCTTGATATGTAGAGATAGTAGGGCTTCAAGTGAGCCTTCTCTCTGTAAGGATCCAAATCATGGTGGTCAGAAGCTTCTATGATAATCGAGGAGGCATGAACGGTCACCCAAGCAATTTTGTGTATAATATAAAATGAAATAGTCAGTTTCAAGAGCTGGTTGGAAAATAAATGAAAACATGTCTGGAAGTTATAGTTCACATATATTTAATCCCTTAAATTTAAAAAGCAGTGTCTTTATAATAATTCAGATTGAAATAGATTTAAGCCTCTTTGCATTATGGCTGGGAAATAGGTACTAATGACACCTTAACTTGAAATTGGGTTAAGCCTAATAAATTCGAATCATATCAGCTCTGCACTTTGGATAGTAGTTAGCATCAGCTTGTCAATGATCAAGCTGGTGACTTCCATCATCACATTAAGTGTAAGGTGACTTGGTCTTCAAAGTTGGAAAGGTTCATATATTTTTGAATGCGTTTTTCACATGGAAATTTGATTCCTCTGCTAAAAATCCATTCAGATACTTCTCCCAATTAACATAATGTTAAAAGGCTAGGGATATAGCTCAGAGGTAGAATGTATGCTTAGCATGCAAGAGTGTGATCAATCCTCAGCACAAAAAAATAAATAAGGAAATAAAAATAAGTAATAGTAAAAGCAAGTCATGATGGAAAATTCAGGCTTTGATAGAGGAGTGGTTCCCAAACAGTAACTAATCTTCATTAGCATTCACTGCTCAAGTCAGTCCATATAAAATACAGTTGGTTAAATGACAAATTGCCTAATCCCACTACATCACTTTCCTAAGGCTGCTGTTACCAAGCACCACAAACTGGATGGCATAAAACAATAGAAATTTATTCTCTCACAGTGTGGGGGCCTTAGCCTTCCCCTGAGACTGCTACCCCTGAATCTGTCCTGATCAGAAATCCCAGAGCTGCCACTGTACTACTATGTATGTTCTGTGTGTCGAGATATATTGCACATACTGACTCACTTAATTGTTATAGTGACTCTACAGGCCTGGGATGATTGTGCCTATCTTAAGAACACAGAGGCACAGAACGTTTAGGCAACCCACTAGGAAGTAGAGAGTAGGGGTTGAAAAATAGTAATGTCTGACTTAACCCTGTTGGCTTTCCACTGCGCCCTGCCACCACTATAACTCAAAAAATATTTGTTCCTTAGCCAAGTGCAGTGGTGCATGCCTGTAATCCCAGTGACTTGGGAGGCAGGAGGATCAAGAATTTGAAGAAAATCTCAGCAATTTATAGAGACCCTGTCTGTAAATACATACATACATACATAGGGTTGGGGATGTAGCTCAATGCACAGCATCCCTAGCAATGGTTAAAAAAAAAAAAAAAGTAAGTTTGATCCTTGTCTTTGAAAGTGATCTTTTAAATCAAAATCTAGTTCTTTTACAACTTTCCCCTCAAACATTTAGTAGAATGATAGGTATGAGAGTATTGGAGATGGTAAATATGATGCTAGATTTCCTTTATACCTAAGAACATCTGGCTTATTCCTACAAAGCCAAGGCAGTAACTTTTGTGTTAAGATTATAGACTATCCATGAACCAAAGACCATCTAGCAATCAGAGAACTTTCAATTCCTTCAACAGATGTATTTCTAAAACATTTTATAGATAACCTTTGTATAATCTACTTATTTTTATAAACATTGGTGCAATTTGACGTTTTAAGGAATCTTTAGTGCAAGATGGCATATTAGATAAAGGCTGCACTTTCCAGTTGCTCCACAGCTCAGGATTCAAGGAGTGGGGTGTGCTGTTTTTTAGAAAGATGGGCAACAGAGGGAATTTACTGAAATTCAATAAAAGACAGAGACTCACAGGGACCCAGAAGTTTGGGTGCTTGGAGCAGAGGACAATAAAGAGTACATTGGCACACACTGCATATCATCTCCTTAAGCAAGCTGTGTGGAAGAATGCAATTGAAACAGACACAGAGAAAATTGTACTCAGGGGAATTCAGGTCAGAGATGTGAGAGGAGTGCAACTCCTTTTCCCCTTTGGGTCTGGTGACTCATGTGACCAGTTGAAGAGGATCAGGGAAACAAAACAGGTGGGCAGGATTGCATTCAGGATCTGAGCCTGGTAAAGCTGTATTCATGGGCAGTGGAGTGTGCAAGACTGTGGAGGGTTTGGCTATTGGAACCTATGAGCAGAATTCTCAGGAGGCCCCTGAGACCCAAAAGCCCAGCAGAAATTGGTATATGCCTGGCCCTAGGGGCATGTTGATCTAATCTCTCCAGAACGGATACCACCCAACAAAGTCCCAAAGATCTGATCAGAGCTAAACTCCAGTTGCTGAAACTGTGTATTTAGAACTCTGTATCACACCTGCCTTAATAGTACACCAATCTCTTCTTTCTGGACAAAACTCAAATTGACAGTACTTCAGATTCCATGCTGCCTTATGCTGGTGAGAAGGTTAGGTGAGAGCTATTTCAGCCAGCTTCAGTTCAAGGGCACCCCAACTGACAGCTCAGTGAACAACATAAAAAAAAAATGGTTTAGCAAGCCCAAATATTTGTTCTCTCTTTAAGGGGTAAAGGGTACATAGCCTAAGAAGAAATGAAAAGAAGGATAGTTTTGAAGAAGCAGTCAACATCTATCCTTGTTGACAGTTTGATCAATCCCTGGTGTACACACACACACACACACACACACACACACACGGGACCAAACAGAAATGTTGGAAATAAAAGGTACAAAAAAATCAAATAAAAACTGTTGTTGAAAGTATCTCTATTAGAGTAGACCATGGAGAAGACAGAATTACAGAGTTGGAAGACAAAGTAGCCTGCCTTGAATTTTCAACAAATATTAAAGAAAAGAATATAAGTAACTTTGATCAGAATATACAAGAAATCTGGGCCAACATTAAGAGATCAAAATTTAGAATCATGAGAATTGCACAATGTTGTAAGATGCAGGTTAATTTCATGGATATCCTCTTAAAGGGAAATAAATCCAAAAAAAATTCAAACCTTGGGAATGAGATGTGCTTCCAGATATAGGAGGCATTTAGAACCCTAAATAGACAAGATTAAAAAAAGAAATACTCCATGACACATTATAATTAAAATGCTTAACATGGAGAACAAGGATAGAATTTTAAAAGCCTGAAGAAAAACATTAAGTCATGTTTAGAAGCAAGCCAATCAACATTGCTTCTGATTTACAAACTCTAAAATCCAGGAGGACTTGGAATGATGTGTTCAAGCCCTGAAAGTAAATAAATGTCAACCAAGATTGCTATATCCAGCAAAGTTATCCTTCAGAATCAAGAATGAAAGAAAAACCTTCCAAGATAAGCAATAACAAAAAGAATGCATGATTACTAAGCTGACACTATAGAAAATACTTAAAGAAATATTACACACAGAAGAAATAAAAAACAAATGCTAGAGCTCACACATGGATGAATCTCATTTGAATAGTAACTAAGCAAATGAGAAATATGATTAAATTAAACATTATAAATAAATCAAAATGGCAGGAACTAATAAAGCTCTCTCTACAGTCATACTGAATCTAATGGGCTCGTCTTTCTAATTAAAAGACATAGGCTGTCAGAATAGATTAAAAAGTAAGACCCAACACTATGTTGATAGCAAGAGACTTATTTTACAAGCAAATACAGTGACAGGCTAAAAGTGAAAGGATAGAAACTGATATTCCATGCAAATGGAGCCCAAAAGCAAGTAGAAGCAAATTTGACAAAACAGAAATTCCAACCAATTCCAGAACCAGTAGGAAGAAAATAACTAAGATCAATGAAATCAATGAAATGCAGGATAAAAAAGTATTAAATTGAAGGATGAATAAAACAGAGTTGGTTGTTTGAAAAGACAAAACTGATAAAACCTTAGCCACACTAACCAAAAGGAGAAGGGACAAGACCAAAATACATAAAATTAGAGATGAAAAAAGAAATATCACCACAACACAGAAATTCAGAGGATAATTAGAGACAATTTTGAAAATTTATATTCCAATAAATTGGAAAATCTAGAAGAAATAGACAAATTTCTAGACACCTTACATCTGCCAAAATTGAACCAAGAGGATATAGAAAACCTAAATAGGCTTGTAATAAACAATAAAATTGACACAGTAATAAAAAGCCTTCAAAAAATGAAAAGTTCACAAACAGATGGATTTCCGCTGAAGTGTATCAAACATTTAAAGAACTAAAGGCAGTGCTCCTTAAATTACTCCCTAAAACAGAAAGGGATGGAACATTTCCAAATTTATTCTATGAAAATAGTCACCCTGGTACCAACACTAGATAAGAAGACATCAAGGAAAGAAAACTTCAGACCAATATCCCTGATAGATGTAAATGCAAAAAATCATTAAAGAATTAGCAAATCATATTCAACAACATATTAAGAAGATCATACATTACGAATAAGTTGGTTTTATTCCACAGACATAAATGCAAAAATCCTAAAAAAAATAGCAAATCATATTCAACAACCTGTTAAGAAGATCACACAACATAAATAAGTTGATTTCATTCCACGGATGCAAGGATCATTCAACATAAATTAATAAATGTAATTCACCAAATAAAAAGAATTAAGGGCACAGATCACATAGTCATCTCAATAGATGCAGGAAAAAGCCTTTGACTTTTAATACCATTCACAATAAAAACACTGAAGAAACTAGGGATAGAAGGAACTTACCTTAGCATCATAAGGCTATATATTAAAACCCTCAGCCAACATCATAGTACATGGGAAAAAACTAAATGACTTTCCTTTAAAATCTGGAACAAGATGAGGATGTCCACTTTACACTTCTGTTCAATACAGTACTTAAAATTCTAGCTCAGGCAATTAGGCAAGAGAAGAAATAAAAGGGATAAAAATAGGAAAGGAAAAAGTCAAATTATCACTCTTTGCAGATAATATGATCCTATAATTAAAAGATCTAAAACCTCCTCAGAAGACTGCTAGATAATAAATAAGATTCAGCAAAGCAGCAGGATATAAAATTAGCATACACAATTAAGTAACTTTCCTATATAGCAATAATGAATTTATTGGAAATGAGACCTGGAAAACAATACAATTCACAATATCTTCAAAAAATAAAACTAAAAAAGAAAGAAAGAAAATACCCAGGAATAAATCTAACTAAGAAGGTGAAAGACCTCTAAAATGAAAACTCTATAACACTGAAGAACTTGAAGATGACCTTTGAAAATTGTCAAAATTACTATACTACCCAAAGTATTATACAAATTCATGCAATCCTCATTAAAATACCAATGATATTTTTCACAGAACTAGAAAAAATATTCCTAAAATTCATATGGAAGAATAGAAGACCCAGAATAGCCAAAGCAATTCTAATCAAGAAGAGCAAAACTAGAGGCATCACAATACCAAGTCTTGAATTATATTACAGAGCTAGAGTAACAAAAACTGCATGGTATTGGCATAAAAGCAGACCTAGAGACTAATGAAATAGAACAGAAGATGCAGAGACAAACCCACACAGATCCTTGACAAAGGCACCAAAAGGGACAATTTTGAAAATTTATATTCCAATAAATTGGAAAATCTAGAAGAAACAGATACATTTCTAGACACATTGGATCTGCCAAAATTGAATCAAGAGGATATAGAGAACCTAAATAGGCTCATAATAAGCAATAAAACTGACACAGTAATTGACAATAAGATTGAAACACGTAGGGGAAAAGATAGTCTTTTTAGCAAATAGTGGTGAGGCAACTGGTTATCCATATCGAGTAGAATGAGACTAGATTTTTTTTCCTCTCACCTAGCACAAAATCCAACACAAAATGGATCAGATACCAAGGAATTTAAAGAGAAACTCTGCAACTCCAAGAAGAAAATGTATCCTCAACACTCCAACATATAGGTACAGACGATGACTTTCTCAGTAGGAACCTTAAAGCTCAAGAAATAATACCCAGAATGTAGAAATGGAAGGGGAGCAAATTAAAAGCCTTCTGCCCAGCAAGGGAAACAACTAAGGATGTAAAGAGAGAACCTACAGATTAGGAGAAAAATCTTTGCTAGATTTTTTTCCAGAATATATTAAGAACTAATAAAACTTTCCACCAAAAACACCTCCCAAATAATTCAGTCAATAAATGGGCAAATGAACACACTTCTCAAAAGCAGGAATAAAAATAGCCAACAAATATATTAAAAAAAAGTTTGACATCTTTAACAGTTAGGGAAATTGAAATCAAACTACACAGAGATTTTACCTCACTGCAGTTAGAAAGACAGTCCAAGAATAGAAAAAAAAAAAAATAGCTGTGCAGGCTGGTGCAGACTTTAATCCCAGTCACTGGGGAGGCTGAGGCAGGAGGATCATGAATTCAAAACCAGCCTCAGTAAGTTAGTGAGGCCCGTTTATGAGGGCACTAATGCTATGAACAGAAGAGCTCTTTCTAGTAAGAAACTCTTCCTGCTCACATCTTTAAGCGTTGTTCTGTAATCCTCAGCACTGGGATAGGAAAAGCAAAAACAAAAACCTGCTTCTATCCTACCCCAAAGAACCTATCAAAAGAGTCCCCCCCCCCTTTTTTTTTCAGTACTGGGAATCGAACCCAGAGGTTTTGCCCACGTTATGCAAGTGCTTTACCACTGGGTTACATCTCACCCCTTTTTATTTTGTGACAGGGTCTCACTAAATTGCTTCAAACTTGCTTCAAACTTCCTCCTGCCTCAGCCTCCTGAGTAGGTGGAATGGCAAGTATTTGCCACTGTGTCAGGTCCCAATGAACTTTTAAGGACTGGTTTTAAGGGGAAAAATGATTAAGTAAATATGACTTCTATTTTGTCATGTGAATTTATATTTCAACTTTCAAACCATAAAGTGGGATTATGAAGGCCAGGAAAGTTCTTGGGACTTGGTAGGAAAACATGATATGATATTGTTGAGACCAATATCCAGACTGAAATCAAACACAGATCATTTAGCCAGGTGTGATAGTGCATACTTGTAATCCCAGTGACTCAAAATCTAAGGCAAGAGGATCACAAGTTTGAGGACAGCCCGGGCAATTTAGTCTCACTGTCTCAAAATTAAAACAAAACAAAACAAAACCAAACCAAAAAAAACCCCCCAAAACCCAAACAACATATTTTTAAGGGCTGGGGACATAGCTGAGTGGTACAGTGGAATCCCTGGGTTCCACCCCCAATACTGACTAAAAAAAAAAAAAAGAAAAGAAAAAAAAATGCACAAGGAACAAGTGTTTCATAATCACAGACTAGATATCTGTCTCCAACTGGTAGCTTTTCAAATGGCTACCAGAATGACTAACTGCAAGAGTGTATGACTGGGGCAGACCTATCTCTTCCACCAATAAATCAGTTTAAAGAATGTTCACTCTCAGTGACTTTTGGCATAAGTTTTTTTTTATATTTATTTTTTAGTTATAGTTGGACACAATAACTTTATTTTATTTTTATGTGGTTCTGAGGATCAAACTCAGTGCCTCATGCATGCTAGGCCAGCACTCTACCTCTAACCCTCAACCTCAACCCTTGGCATCAGTTTCATAGATGAAGAATACAACATGAATAATATTTTAAAATTGTATAAAATAATTAGATTTGATGTATAAGTTAATGTTTCCATGAACAATTGAGTAAAGTAGAAGTTAAAACTTTAGGTATAAAGAGTTAATCAATTTAATATGCAA
This sequence comes from Ictidomys tridecemlineatus, assembly GCF_052094955.1. Classification (NCBI taxonomy): domain Eukaryota; kingdom Metazoa; phylum Chordata; class Mammalia; order Rodentia; family Sciuridae; genus Ictidomys; species Ictidomys tridecemlineatus. The sequence goes on along the minus strand of NC_135483.1, from coordinate 137,374,815 downwards.
TTTTCCCTAAAAATCCATTACTGAATTTAAAGTTGAAAGATGGGGAGAGGTGCCTTTAAAATATAATCAGGTTTTATTTCAATGCTTAAGAGATGCATTAATTCAGAAACTAAAACATAGAATGGATAACAGGGGTCTAATTTTTCTTAAATTGTATATAACTGCCTCATTCTGTGTTAGCATTTCTCAACCTCAGCACTAATTGTGTGCTAGATAATTCTTTGTTGTAGAGGTCTGTTTTCCTGTGCTGTGATCAGAATGTTTGACACAGCCCGCCCCTCCACCAAAATTTATATGCTGAAAACCAATCCTCAATGCAATAGCACTAAGAGTATTTTAGCCTTTAGGAAGATTGGCTCATGAAAACTCTTTCAAGCTGTCCTTCTGGTGGCCAATTGGAAAGTGGTTCATTGGAGATAGATATATAGTCTGTGAATATAGAACAGTTGTTTTTTTTATGGTAAAGTAAATGATTTGTGTTTGATTCAAATCTGTGATATTGGTCTTGACAGAATCATGTTTTCCTATTAAGTTCCAAGAATTTTTCTGGCCTTCATAATCCCACTTTATGGTTTGAAAGTTAAAACATAAATTTACATAAAAAAACAGAAGTCATATTCACCTGATGATTTTTCTCCCTTTAAAATCCCTTTCAGGAAGGATAGGAACAACTCTTTAAGAGGTGAGCCCATGTGGCTTGGAATAAGGAGCTTCCCTGAGTCTTGGGTTGTAGCTCAGTGGAAGAGCACTTGCCCACCCTCATGTGTGAGGCATTGAGTTCCATCCTCAGTACCACATAAAAATAAATATTTTTTTTTAAAAAGAGCTTCCCTGTTTTCAGAGGCCTAGAATTTGTTTATGAAAGAGTCTATTTCTTGACATACATTAGAACCAATACATTTTTTAGCTTCTCTGCATAAAAGAATGTACACTTTCTTAGTTAGCATAAATTTCAACTCAAAAAACCAGAACCTGGTGGTTGCTTTATCCTAACTATCCCATAATGCTCTAATAGATAAGTACACTTATGCTCAGCTTACCTCAATGTTTTGATAAGGAATTGACTTTTCTTCTGGAGAATTTGTTTTTTTTTCTTTTTCTGAATTAACTTTCAAAAATTTTAAGGGGATCTTTGAACATAAAATTGAAGTCATGATCTTAGAGTTTTTGTTTATTATTCTTACCTGCTTTTGTTATTCACCATCATGGAACCACACAGGAAAATATTGGCCAAATGACCAATATCACCATTGGCTCACTGAACAGTTTCAGCTCACAAGGATGGTGCAATCTTGGTCCCTCTACAGGGGAACACAGTGAACTTTCAGTGTTAAATATGACACTTATAATTAGAACAATCTATGGTTTTACCATAGCAATTTTAAGGGATGAGGCCATTTGGGGGGTGTTGAAAAGGCAGCAATTAATTAAAACTTCTCAGTGCAGTTTATGCTTCAGTGAATTCTTTATGTTCTGTCATAAGAAACGTCTAGTATCAGGCCTCAGTGTCCTAAAGGGTTAATGTGGCATGTTAAGGGCATAGGATTAGTGGTAAACCCTCTAAATCTCTCCTTCTCTCTCTCTCTTTTTGGAGCCTGGGCTCCAACCCAGTGCCTCGCGCAGGCTAGGCAAGCTCTCTGCCCCTGAACTACACCCCCAGTCACTCTCCTAAATCTTACTCTAACTTCACAGCCTCTTACATCACCTCCCTGGGATCCAAGCGGCTTTAAACAAAGGAAGAGAGTCTGTGAACAGCCAGGGATTTAAGGAATCAGGTTTCAAGTAGTACGAAAAAGTAGAAGGATTGAGATTAGATTAGGCAAGGTGGGAAAGGGATATTGGCAGGTAAAGCGCCGGAAAGTTACAACTTGGGTTATTTTTTAACTGGCGTCCTACAAACGGACGCCGTGTAGATGTCTCACTCGCTAACTTGTAAATGAACTTGAGGTTCTCTTTAGCAGAGTAGACTCCTGAAGCTGAGAACCTGGCGGCCGTTCAACGACCCCGCCCTCGGGGTCCCAGGGGGCGTCTTCTGGAGAGTCTGATTGTCTGGGGCGAAGGCGCAGGGAAAGCAGGGAATAAGAAGGGAGAGGACCGCAGGCCGCGAAAGCACACATAAAGCAGCCCTTCTCTTCGTGGGTGGAAACTTCCCAGGCCGCGAGCAGAGCGGGAGGGGGCGGCGGGGCGGCGGTTCCCCTAGCCGAGGCAGAGAACTGCGCGCGCGAGGCTCGGGGCGCACTGCGAGCGCGGCGGCGGCCGCCTCCTCCCCTCCCCGCCTCCGCTAGCGCTGCCTCCTCCCTCCGCCCGGCTCGGCCTCCCTAGCTCCCTCCCCTCGTGGCTGGCTCCGGCGGCAGCGGCGGGCGGGGAGGGCGTGCGCCGGTCGAGAGGTGTCGGCTGCGAGGCAAGGGAAGTTTCAAGTGGAAGGTCGTCCGCCGGCCGGCGCGTCCTCCCGCTCTCCTCCGGCAGCATCATGGCGGAGCCGAGCGGCTCGCCCGTGCACGTCCAGCTTCCCCAGCAGGCGGCCCCGGTGACAGCAACGGCAGCGGCCCCGGCGATCGCGACAGCAGCGCCCGCCCCAACCCCGGCGGCCCCCGCGGCCCCCGCGGCCCCAGCCCCGGCCCCGGCCCCAGCGGCACAGGCCGTGGGCTGGCCCATCTGCAGGGACGCGTATGAGCTGCAGGAGGTTATCGGTCAGTGCGGCGATCGCGGCGGGGTCGGCCCAGGCCGGGCGCTAAGGCTGGGAGGGAGGTGCGGTCGTGGGCGGGAGTGGGTGCGGGATGCTGGGTTCGCCTGCATGCACGCTCGGGAGGCATTGGGGCCGGCTTCGGGGCCTACTGGCCTTAACATTTTTTATTTTATTTTATTTATTTGTTCCTTCTCTGAGCGCTGGTGCTGCAGGAGGCGGCGCGGCGGATGTGACTCGCACTGCAGACGAGCCGCATGCTGCAAACTTTTATCTCCCGGATCGCCGGGGCGGCGGAGCTGGGCACCCGGCAACGCGGCCGCATCTCCCTCCCCCGCCGCGCGCGCGGGGTCCGCAGACCGTGGCCGGCGGCCACGCGAGCAGACAGCACGGGTGGGGTGGGGTTGCGGGGACGCCGCCCTGGGCTTCCAGCGTCGCGCCTGGCGGACCGGGTCCTGGGGGACTCTGCGGGCTCAGCCGCGCCTCTGCCTCGCGTCATGACCCTCTCGCCGAGGGTAATTGGGCCACGTAGAAGCCGCGGAGGCCCAGGTTCTTTCCGAGGCCGGGGAGGATGCTGGCCTCCTTCCTGACAGCCGCCACTCCACGCCCGCCCTGCAGCCCAGCTCTTAGCGGCGCGCGGCGCGTCCGGGTACCCGCCTCCTTCAGTGCCCGGGCGCGCCGCCTGCCTCCCAGCCCGGCTGCCGGGGAGAGCGGGCGCCCTGGCTTACTGCCTGGCACCGGGCGGATGCTTCTCTCTGGTCCAGGGCTCATCTGCTAGAGTGGAACCTGAGGCTGCCTGTGTTCTGCACTCTGTCTTTAGGTCCCTTCTATCCGGCTCAAAAATATCACCCTATCTTACATTTTTAAGTGCTTGCAAAGTCGAACGGCAAGAAGCCGGCTTTACTTTTCGTTGGGCCAACCAAGCACGTGAAGGACCTTCTCTTAGAACCTTCTCTATTGGATCCTTCAGTTATGTCTTGTCACCTAAAGAAGGCTTCTGGTAAAGTGGGCTCTTAGCTTCTATCCTTATTGACACTGGGATGGGGTGCTGCTGTCCCATAATCTTGATATTTAAGGATAGTGATACAAAGGATAGTGATACAAAGGATAGTGATACAAAGGAATTCAAATATTTTTTCAGCCTTTTACTTAAAAATTTTAATTCCTTACCCCCCCTTGGAAAAATCATTGCTAAAGAAATTTCATTAGGTGTATAAATTAGTTTTTATTTTGCCTGCTACTGTGTGGAGGAAACTCAATTATGTATTTATTTCATAGATCTATGAAATACACACATATGTATATGTATGTATATATATCTTTATGGCTGTCTGTGTGTGTATGAAAATGGTGGGCAGGACAGTAATCTGGGAATCAAAAGGTCCAGATAACCTATATAGACATCTGTAGACAAAATTCTTTGGATACCCAGATCTTTTATAACCTGGCTGAAGACTCTTAATGGATTAATCTTCATGTCACTGCTTGAATTGAATAACTTCAGGTGCTTCTCAAAACTTAGAGTTCTTAAATGAAACCCCTTTAACCTGGCCTATATATTAGCCCCTCACCCTCAACCTGTATGCCTCCTTGCATATTCTTCCAGCGATTGTACCAGAATCCTCTGCTGTTCTGACAACACGTCAGGTCTTCATCCTTACCATCTCTGCAGGCTTTTTCCTCCTCTGAGGGCCTGTCTTTAAAAAAAAATTTTTTTTTTTCCTGAAGACTGAACCCAAGGAATGCATGCTAAACACTGAGCTACCCACCAAGTCCCAAGTGCCTTTCTTTGTTTGTGAGTCACACTCAGCTTTCAGATCCAGGGTGAATATTTTCTGAGAAGCCTCTGTTGGCTTCTCTCTGGCAAAGTATAGTGGCTGCTCCCCTGCATTTGTGTTTTTTAAATACCTCATAGCATGTAAATCCATAGTTTTTATTTGCTCAATAAGACCAGAAGGCTTACCAAGTCACAATGGTCCCTGCCCTCAGAGTCTTCAGGAGTTATTAGGAGAGGAGGGTAGCAAGGCAAAGGATTCCATAAGATCTGATCAGTGAGGGCTGGGAGAGCCCAGAGGGGAGAAGGAGTGCTGGGAGAGAATGCAAACAGGCTAATCCTCAGAAGAGGTCATAGTTGAGCTGGGACATGAAGTCTGAGTGAGTTTGTAAGGTGCTTAATTATTTCTATTGCTACTTTCCCTAACCAATTGTGAACTTGAGTCTTATTTATCCCTCTGTCCCTAACATGGAGAGGTTGGTTTAAAGGTTGATTGTTTTCTATAGGATCTGGCCAGAATTTACATATACTCAATTTTTATGCTTATTTTGCTAATTATTAGAGATAAAATGCAAGCTTTGCCTTTTGAAGACAATATTTTGAGTTGTCCACTTTCTTGAGCTAATGGGTGAAATCTTAATGTAAGTAGAATTAATTGCAGGGCCTCTTCCTGCTTGTAGTAACAGCACTGTTAATTATGGTTGATCAAATTAATGGGGGAAAAGAAAAGAAATTTACCAGTGGAATTTGAGAATACCTGCCTATTCTACTTCTATTTTTGCACATCATATTGTGGGAAATGCTTTTCTACATTTTAAATGTATCTTATGTTTTCCCAACTAAAAGAGATGGCCTGTGTCGAGGTCCTGTAACTGAAAAACCAAATTGCTGGAATGGGTTTTGGAAGGGCTTAATGTTTACAGGGAATTACAAACCCATTTCCATTTAGTTTGTAATACTAGTTGATTGAACTTGTGGTTTAATGCTTTTGTTTAAACATTACAAGCAAGAAGTTAGTAGCTCAAACACTGAACCAGTTTCTACATGAATGCTAAGTTGACAGCCTTTGCCTTTGCCCACCATAAGGCAGATGTCATATAATATGACTTCAGCAGT